>NW_005187597.1:1018121-1033986 GCF_000239375.1 Pundamilia nyererei
AGATCGCATAGTGAAAAAACAGCATCTCAGACAGCTAATTAAATTCAAACCACAACAAAGCGCTCTGGACTAGTCATTCACATCATTCACAACAGTCAGGGTTTTTTTTTTTGTATGTACTCTGTTTATAGAAGAAAGGTTCACATTGTGTAATAATGCACCTATTTGCTGAATAGAGTATAGGGGTATCAGGGCAGGATACATGGCAGCACATAAAGCAGTTTTCCCCTTGCTTATATTTTTCCCCTTGCTAAGTATTCCCCTTGCTTTCTAGTTTGAGATATGGCTTTCTAAAATATAAATGTCAATGTCACATTCTCTTCTAAATATTTTTGTGTTAGTCTTTAGATGAAAGTACTTGCTGAAATGGTTAAATTGAAGTCTAACTACAAAAATACTCAGGCTTTTGTATTCTCATTTTCTTTCAAGCTGTCTGTGCAAAACTAGCAGCTGAATGTTCAAGGTCTTTGCACGGCAAACTCTTGTTATTGCAGATTTAATCACTTGTTAAACGAATAGTGCAGGGAAGCACATTTTCATCCAACCATTTGCACACCTGGTTGAAACCATGGAAGGGACTTTTCTCTTGACAGTTTTGTCACACTTTACAATTTTTAATTTCACTGCTCAATGAGCAGTAGGGGTTTGATTTTGCACTTGGTTGTCTCTCTTTAAGCCCTTCTCTTGAATCATTCCTCTCTTGTACTAATAGTGTGTCCCGCTCCTAATCAGCTGGAGCCCCCGAGGATCAAAACATTTGGTATTGTTAATCTAAAGACGCTTTGTGCCAAATAAAAGATCATTTCTTTCCTTTGAGTTTCCCCACAGTGGTTGGTGGACCCGTGTGCTTTTGTACAAGAAAGAAGGCATGCACAGCCTTTCTTAAATTTATAATACAATTTTATAAGGTTCTCCTGTGCAAATACACGCCATCCCAAGTACTGTGCAACAAATAAATAAAAGAGTGTAATCAGCTGCCTTTCAGAGGAATCGCCCATTGACAGACTTCAGCTCCATCATAACCACAGCGGGTGGCAGAAGCCTTTTTCTCCTCTGCAGGACACATAGCAGCACACAAAGTAGTTTATCCACTTGCTGCTTATTATTTTCAGAGCACACCTCCAGCTTGCAACAAATTAAAAACAGAGGAGAAGAAGAACTGCCATCACCTGTAATAGACGGTGATGTGGGAAATGTAGTCCCTCCAGTTTTGTTCTTTTTTTTTCTTTTTTCTTTTTTTCAAGAAGCAGCTGATTTCAAGAATATTGATATCAAACTGACCAGTGACACAGCTTTGAAGGAAAATATGTGTAGGACTGGAGATAACTGTTTAACAAAATCTGAACCTTCAAAATAAGAGTGAGGCGATCAGTTAAAATGTCTAGTCAGTTGCCAGATATCGTCTCTTACACAGCTTATACAGTGTCTCTCTCTTTCTCTTGCTTTCATAAAGCATCAGCGTGTTAGAGCGAACAGTACAGATCAGGCATAGGGACGTAACTGTTGTCCATGAAAGTGTCTGCATAGCAGGTGCACCATGGTGATGCTCGGTCTTCAAAACTGCTCGGCTAATGAAGGGCTTCAGGTTGGGACTTGCAGAGTGAATGTATAATATTTGTAAAAGGAAAATGTCATTATGGAAGAACGCATCCATTATGTTATTTTTCCTCCACACATTATTTTAGATGTTTAACTGTGTTAGCAGAGCCTGTCCTACTATCGTTTCAGCCATACACACATCAGCTGCTTAAATGGCACATATTTATTTATCAAGCTTTCACTGACTGAATGTGTCTTCTTTGGTTCCTTGATACCATTTCCTACCATTTTTAAAAAAAAAACTCATTTTGTTTAATTACGTTGATGAATTACTGAATCATTTTAAAAAATACAGTTAAGCCCTTGTTAGTGTAAGAAAAGAAAAATATGGGAATTATAAAAGCCTGGGAGCGTTACTGTCCTTTACTAAATAATAAGCTAATAAATTGCCTTCAATAAGGAGCAGATTTTTATTTTTTTTAATATAGCTGGCAAATGGAAAGCTTGTTGGCTCCATTTGTAAAATGCTGACATGCTGACAGATGAACAGTGACAGTCCTGAAATCTACCCCCACTGCATCTGGGGAGGGTGCATGTGTTTCTCCAGCTGTCTGTCACTTGTCCAGGTTATGGAAGGCAAAGTAAGGTAGCTGATAAATCACTGCCTCAGCCATCTGCTGTTGGACAGTTCCAAGAGAAACGTCAGTTGTTTTTGTGATATGTATAAGGACCTAACAATACGAGTATCTCAGTGATCGAAGTGTCAACTGACATCTCCTAATATTAAAAAAATAAAACTCCCCAGGTGAATAAGAAATGTGATGAGGCGAGGCAAGAGAAGGAGACCATGGTGATGAAATATGTGCGGGGTGAGAAAGAGGCCCTCGACCTGAGGCGGGATAAAGAGAGTCTGGAGAAGAAACTGAGAGAAGCCACCAAAGAGGTGGATCGCCAGGCCCTGCGAGGAAACCAGCTGGCTCAGGAGAAAGGGCGGCTACAGCAGCTGTATGAAGCAAAGGTGACCATTTTATAGTGCCTCTGTTTTATAGAGAGAGTTTTGTATTTATCTATTTGAACTCATTTAAATTCAGCCTAATTTGCCACTAGACATAATAAAAAAATAGACATAGCTCTCGCTTTGAATACACAGTACTTCACAGTGAAAATTAGATCACATAAGCGACCTTATATTAGTTTTTCAGTGAAGCGAGCATTGTGTGGGCGATAGATTTATTCTTCCTACGGTGGTTTGCAGATGTAGGACCCTTTTAGAACTATCAGTGAGAAACAAAAAGCAGGTTTTTTTTAATAAAAAGAAATGTTGGCTCCCAACCAAATATCTGTTTGCTGATCTGTCCTTTGAACTGCGTTCTTAGGAAGGGGAGGTTGGCAGGTTGAGTCGAGATGTGGACAAACTAAAGGAGGAGATCAACTCCCATCTGATCAAGGTCAAATGGGCCCAGAACAAGTTAAAGAGTGAGGCAGATGCGCACAAGGTAATGTAACTTTTGTGTTTATTTTTTGTTATTTTATTAAAATTTAATAGTCAATGAAGGTAAAAAAGGAGGTGTACAAGGTTAATTTGACCTCTGTTGCATATATTATCCTCAGGATTTCGATGATATTATAGAGTGAGCATGTGCACCTCAGCATGCTAGAGCCAAATTTTATTCAAAAATTAAAATGACACATTTACATGACTACATGCAGCTCCAGTTTTCAGAGTGTGCCTTACCCATATTATTAAAACAGCATTCCTCTTCTGGTTAATGTTAATTTCCTTTAGTTTAAAGACCGGTTGTTTGTCAAAGACTTACGCCAGCATACAAATTACATCCCCTTCAGTCATTTTTGTCTGCAGACACGCCATAAAAAACATGATTAGAGGCGTCTTGTGATTCACAGGCAAAATGAAATGGGGTGAAAATGGTACAGTAATGGACCTGCGAGAAAATCATCATTAACATCATAGCTATTTTTGAGAGTGTCTTATTACAAACTAATGGTTTTATTTTTGAAGTGACTCCAAGCAAATATGAGGCTATAAACAGAGGGGAAATGGTAAAAAAAAAAAAAAAAGTCGGTGGTTCCTGAAGGTCGCAGCTGTTGAGCCACTTTTCTGTGTGGTAACCTGTGTGGTTGACAGGTGTCTGTGCATCTTAAAATTGTGCTTTAGTGCTATAGTACAAAAGCATATTTGTGTTTATTTGCAGGAAACTAAAGACAAACTGAGAGAGACCACGTCCAAGTTGGCCCAGGCGAAGGAAGAGACTGAGCAGATCCGCAAGAACTGCCAGGACATGATTCGAACATACCAGGTTTGTGATATTTAACACGGGAAAATAACAGATTGCTCAAGACCATGGAAGAAGTAGATTTTCCCAGAATCAGTCTGAATAAGTGTTTATTTGTGCATGATTTGTATCTGTCACTGCAATCAGTTGGCTTACTTTTGAATAAATGGCCTAACCCAACACAAAAGTTGATCTTTAACTATAACGTGCTATTACGCGTGCAGACAAAGACTGCATGACGCTATTGCCGCGGCATTGTTCTTTTCATAGAATTTGAAAATATGCTATTCAGTAACAACTGAACTTGAGCACGACCGATTCTGCTTCAAGAGAAAAGCATTTTTCATTTGTACCTTGTGATGGTAGCAAAGAGCTGTGCTAGTCTCTGTCTCTGTGGTAGAAAGATTATTACCTTTTTTTTTTTTAATCGCAGACAACAGTGTCAGCATATCACAAAGTAAGACTTAAAAATAAAACAATATGACATAAACCACAAATGGAAAATCATTACTGGCAGTTATTCCCTCTTATTTGTGTCTATAAAAATATTTTCCTTCAACTGAGACCCCTCTTTTTTTTTTTTTTTTTTTTTTTTTTTTTTTAAGGCTGTCCTTTTACAATGTATTTGACTTTTCTCTTGCCCTGTTTGTTTTTTAAAATCTTCACTGTCTACTCTATTTCAGGAATCAGAAGAACTCAGGTCCAATGAGCTTGATGTTAAACTTAGGGAGACGAAAGGAGAGCTGGAGAAACACAAGCAGGAACAAACAGACCAGTTAGAGGTGAAACTAAATACGCATACACAACACATTCTCAGACCCAATCCTATCATCCACTTTGCCCTCCTAAGGCAAAACATAGCATCTGCATGTCAAGTTCAGTTTACTACATTGCATTATAGCATTAGGACTTTTACTGAATAAGCAGTAGATTTGTTAGATTGTGTTAACAAGAGTTGAAAACTGAAAAATTGGGGAAAATGTAATAATAACACAAAAAAGAGAATTATAACGTAGAGAATAAAAAAACCCTCCCCATTTTATTGAAGATTAACTTGTTAAACTAGGTTGCTAGAAGGAGCCTTTGACACTGACAAAAAACAACAGGAACTTTAAATAAATTGGTTACGTTTGTGCACTTAGTTGATAATGAGGTTAAACTGCATAAAACTAAAGATTTGTAACTTGTGTTGCTTTCTTTAATCTTAAAAGTTGGATGTCTGAGCTGGGAGAGACGCCATCCTGAGTTTATGTTTTGCAGTTATACTGCTTTTTCACACTGCTGCAATCTTGGATTATGAAGTTGGGATTTGACTTTCCAAGTGAGAAATCTAGCTCTGCTTTTTGTGAGGATGCACTGATTTTTAACGTGTAGAGATCCCCATATTCACTCCTGGACAACGATTGATGCAAAACGGCAAAAACAATAGTTAGTGGGTGACATAACTGTTTGATGAATGAAGGTTTACTTTTACTTGTGAACTCAATTTCGATTTTTATCTGTGTGACGAGGCACCAGAAGACAAAACAAACAATAATTCAAAATTGCACATACGCTGTGATTCGCCAAGCCATTATTCAGCCTTTTATTGATTGTCGATGCCAGCTCTTCTAGTAAAAATGTTTTTGGCCTGTTTTTCTCAGTTTGAGAGGTGTAATTGCCTTAACTTGGACGAGATAACAAACTGGCATTCGCGCTCCCCGAGCAGACATGCCTTACACGCAGGCACAAACGTGGACTCAATCCAAACACAATGGCCTGTTTTTTGCTGCTTCCCGCTCTAAAGGGAAATGCACTTTAAAAATAAATGGCCTAGAAATAATCAATATGAAGCTGTGCATTTCAACAACAACTCAGGATACATCACACATCTCCTGTTTTCATTCTACAGCCTGTTTTGTTTTTCTAGAAAGTCCTTAAAATGTCTGTGTTTAAATGAGATGGTCTTAGATTTACATTTTGATGGATTTAAGGTGGCAGAGATTTTTTACATTGTTTTGTTTTCTTCAGGGGTCTGAAATTTGATCATAAAGAGATTCATCCAGTTAGGTATTATGTCAGAGATTTTATTCTTCCCAGTAACTGGAGAGTACATTGCAGGGCCATCACTGATACTGTGTGGAAATAGTTTTTAGGACAGGGTTTATCATGGATGTTGATTTTTGGCAGATGTCACTACTCTGCTGATGAATAAACTGGTCCAAGCCTGTGTTTATTTTAGTATGTGTGTTATGCTCAAGTGATGATGCATCTCAGTCATAAATAATGCAAGTACAAAGTTTCCATTAGTTTTTGGCTATAAAATTAGATTGGAAGGGATAAATGTAAGAATCAACAGTAGAAAATTTACCAGCATCTCCATTACTGCCATGTTGTCGTGGTTACCACAGACTACTAATAGCTTCTGGGAAAAGTTGACTTTCAGTAGCACTGGTAATGGCTTTGTTAAAAAGATGGTCATTGCTTTCACATGCTTAATTAATGCATAAATAAAGCAACTTTAATGAACAGATTACTATAACACACACAGGTTGCCCAGGAATGCTTCTGCATTAAAAATTCTGCAACTGTATGATTTTCTTTTTTGACCGATAGTTGCATTGCTTTGTAAAACCACTGAACTTAAGATGTAATAATCAGTCAGAATTAGCAGAGTTCTGACCAATGTTATTTATAGACAAATATGCTGGCTAGTATTTCAACATCACTGTGAATCACAGAGTTTCCTATTTTGAGTATAGTGTGGAAGTGAAAGAAGGTGTGGCCCCAACTGCATGTTTCATTTGCAAGTCAAACGACCAGTCCTGGTGAAAAATGACTCCATAGTCGTCTCAGTAGTACTGGAGGGCAGGGTATTGTTATACACTCATTAGATTTCAGAGGTTTTTGGGGCCAAATAATAGGTTTTCTCAATATAAAGCATGAGTAACAAGGGTTTGGTGACATTAGGGTAAACAGTAATTGGAGACTGGCAGGGCCAGAATTATTGCAACTTATGATCTTGTTGACTCTGGCAGGTCTATGACCACTCGCATTCAGTTGCCATCTTCAGAGTGACAAAACGGCAATAAGATGGAGTCTGTTTGGTATCAGCCTGAGGTTGAATGTAGTCTGTAATTAATCAGCAAATGTTACAAATCTGTCTTCTGTAAATCTGTTGCAGTCTGTATGCACAGAAATTCACATTAAATCCAGCTCTGAAAAGAGCTGAAAAAGATAAATTCAGAAATTTCTCCACAAATAGTGACATTGTTGCTGCAGGATGCAACACGATATGGCACTCAGCAACCTTGCTTTTATGTAGGAAGATGACCAGAATACAAGCAAATGTAACCAGCCAGTTATTTGCAGTCAGGGTGTACCAAATAGGTGCTGCAGAGGATTTGTGCTCATTATTGTATGCGTTTTTAAATTAGACTGCAATTATTTGCAACTGGATGGCTACATACATAAACTGGCTATCATGGTAATCATCTGCATAGCAGAATAATATTGCTTTAGAGAAGTTTTTATAATTGTTTTTTTTTCTTTAAGTATTGGTCCCAGGACAGAACCCTGTGGAACTCCATAATCAACTTTTGTGTATGTGAGTTACCAGACTGAACAAAAAGAGAGGAAAATTTGTTGGGTATTCTTTTGATAGCTTATTTTAAGAGCTTATTTTTACAGAAGCAATGCAAAACACAAAACAGTGGTTGCATATCTAATGGACAATCTACTGCATCTGGCAGCTACACCGGGTGAAAGCCAAAGAGCTGGAAGACCTGAAGAGGAGCTATAAAGAGGCCATGGATGAGCTTGATACGCTACGCACAAAGGTTTGTCCGACATACTGGTGTTTAAACATTGGCACACAGGATATCTCCAGGTCTTCACTGCAAGAAAGTTGTGTTATTCTTTAGTTAAAGTGTCTGGAGGATGAGCGTCCACGGTGGGAGGATGAGCTGACCAAGTACAGGGAGATCATCAACCGGCAAAAAACGGAGATTGGCCGCCAGAGAGAAAAGCTCGAAGAGGTGACTGCACTTCAGGAGCAGCATCAATGGTACAGCCACACACTCACTCATATAGGAAGTGTGATGGGACACCACCGCACACTGAACAGAGCAGTTTTGCATATGTGGCATCTGACAGAAATAAATAAAAGATAGCACATTTACATAGTAACAAATATTGAAGCACCATCAACTAAAGGGCCTAAATATACTTAATGCACAAAAAGTGACATTTGTTATTTCACTATGAGCAAGCATGTTTAATATAAGTTTTTGTTTTGTTTTTTTTGTTTTTGTTTTGCTTTGCACCTGTATTACCATGCTGACATGACAGTTTTTTATAGAAATGTACAGTTTGTAATATACTACCCGTTCTTCTTTTTTTCTCACTCAACTGCTTCATCAGAGCACTTAAAGATAGAGCAGAGACAGATATAGCATAGAGGGCAGGAAAGGGACTCTGGTCCCTGTGTGGGTGTGTGACTGTGATGGCCATGTGAAGATGATTTAATAGAAAGAAGGGATAGTCACAGTAGAGAAAACCGAAACATTTTTATATTTGTGCAAAAGAAAAGGCTTACCTAAATAAGCAATGCAATCCATGTACATTTAATTATATTGAACAGTTAAAATGTTTAGCTTGCCATCATTATTATTATTTTTTTTAGTCATTGAGCCCATTTGAAGCCCATTTAATGATTTATTTATTGTTTTCTGGATGTAGCGATGAACAGGAAATCAAATCGCTTCGTGATGAAGTGGATGGCCTGACCAATCAAATGGCTGACCTGCACCGTGATGTACAAGGCAGCAGAGAGCGTGAAGCGGAGTTACTGGGCTTCACTGAGAAGTTGAGCAGCAAGAACGCTCAGCTTCAGTCGGAGAGCAACGCACTACAGTCTCAGCTGGACCAGCTAACTAACAACTTCACCGAGCTTCAAGGAAAGCTGCAGGAGACCAACAGGCTGCTGGAAGACAAGGTTGGCGTACTCTGAGTGCACTATCTGATACAATGCATTTGTTGATGAGATGAAAGATAAAAATGATACTAAACTCATTTTTGTCTTTGTTTTTCTTCTTTTTTGAAGTTGTTATCAAATTGTTTTGGTTTCAGCGTCTGCTCACGTTTCCTGGTTTGATTAAAGAAAGATTGAAATACATTTTCTAATCAAGTGTTTGAATCCTTTTGTAGAAGCAGAACTGAGAAAACATACAGTGGATCACTGTGTTGTTATAAGTAATGACATTTTCCTGCTCGAAATTCAGGAGAAAGTCTTAAAATATCTTTTTAATTTTGTTTTTAAAGCAAGCAGCCATTCCAATATATATTACTACTATATAATTGGTGTTATTACATCATTAGTCTTTTTTTTTTTCTTACACCATTAATCCTGCAGTCACAGCAACTGAAACAGGAAGAGGCGCTGAGACGACAAGAGGTGCAGAGTCTGCAGGAGGAGCGGGCAGCACTGCAGACGGAAGTGGCCCAACTGAAAACCAGAGTAGAAGAGCTGAGGGATGAGCTGGTGACTCAGAAAAGGAAGCAAGCTGCTAATATCAAAGACCTCACAAAACAGCTAACACAAGGTCAGATACCCTAATGTATTTATGCATCTCTTGTTTTTGTATAGAAAGTCTAGAATAATAATAAAGGTTGGTTTGAAAAGGCAGATGATTTCTCAAACATCTATCATGGAAAATGGCAGCGTCTCGGTTGTTTAGTGGTTTACACATTTTCCTAACAAGTTAAAAATCCCGAGTTCCATCTAAGGAGAAGCCCGGTCTCAAAGAGATCTGTGCAAATCAAACATGTGCAGACACCCACTGTGACAAACCCTTTGCTAACTGTCATGAAACAACAGAATAACTGTAATATAGAGAATTGTATCATTTCATTGAATTATCAACCCTTCAATAGTTTTGTCATTCATACATAAAGTACTGCAGAAAAGTCTTGATTCACCTCATTTTTCTTTATATTTAGCTTCCAGGGAGCCAGCTTCTCGTCATTTTTTAAAGTAGTCTTAAGCAATAGTTCTCCAGGCTTATCGAAGGGCTTTCATAGTTCTTTTTGGACATTTGCTGTGACATTTTGCTCATGTTCTTATTTTTTGGTTCCAAAGATAACACCAGAGATTCCCAAAGAGCTATTAGGTGAAATATTGGCATATCTCAGAATGGTGTACAGTGTGTGCTTTAAAAAATTTGAGGATAAAAGAAGAAGTGCCAAGCCTGAAAAATTATCTCCATCAGATAAACATTATATGAAAGTCATATCCTTAAGAATTGGGGGAAAAAGCCAGCAAAAACCTGACACATGTATCTGGCCCGTCTTCTGATTCTGAAATCGCCATCTATGTATGAAGGACTTCAGGAGACAATGAGTGTCTACAGCCTACAGTGAAGGCTCTGTCATGATTTGGGAATAGTGGTGTTGGAGATCTTGTCAAAACTAGTGGAATCATGAATACAGAAAACCTTCAAGAGATTCTCAACACAATACCATCTGGAAATCAACATGACAATGATCGCAAAAATAGTGTCAGGGCAATAAAAGTATACCTGGATAAGAAAACAAAGAGGAACACTATCACAGAGTCACATAACGAGGAGAATCTGCAAAGTGATTGATGAGTGTACAGGTGGATCCCTGCTGTGGTTATACCTAACAGGGTGAGCCAGCTTCCCTCGCCTCTTCTCTGGGAGCAAAGAAAAACCTTAGAGCTGAAAGTTCAGCACTTTTATGTTCTGTGATCAATCCTTTCACTTTCAGCTGTCTTGTAGGCTAGAGAGGACTTTTTTTTGGCAGAAACAGTAATTTTTCATCAGTGTAGCAGTTACACTTAATCAGCATAGTCATTTCAAGCCTTTGTTCAACCTTGGAAGGTTTGCTGAGGCTGCAGGGTTCTTCAAAAGCAACTTGTGTCATGTTTATTCAGGTTGACTCCTTCCAAGAGGAATACTCAGAGTTCAGCTGAGCTGTGATGCTCATTTTCATAATATTTAATTGTCAGTGATGTTGATTTTCACAAAGTGTCTGTGACAATGACATCTTGGTATTAGTCACCTTTTGACAGTTAACAAATCTTTCTTTTTCTCTAAAGCCCGAAAAAGGCTGGAGCAAGTTGAGAATGGAGGGTGCGAACGGGATGCCAGCAGTATGGGCAGTCGCTCCAGTTCCTCAGGTACTACTCCAAGATTTGGTTAGTATTTAACACCTAAAGTTATCATTTTTTATTTTTTGCTATTGGGCCTTTCAGTGGGATAGATTCTTCTTCTTCTTCTTCTTCTTCTTCTTCTTCTTCTAAAAACCCCCCCCAAACATTGTATCTAGTCAATGTTTCATACAGGAAAGCAATATTTCACAGCTCATTCTTACATGATCAAAGCCACATCAGTGATAATTGTTCATTGGTGATGTGTGTCTTTATCCCCTTGATACTCCAGGTTCTTTGAATGCACGTCATGGCAGCAGCAGTGGCGTTGAAGAGCGGTCACCAGAGAGCCAGTCGGGCCCTTCGGTGGTGGTTGTGGACAGTTTCCCAGAGGTCGACAAGGCTGTGCTCGTTGAGCGTATCGTCCGTCTGCAAAAGGCTCTAGCTCGGAAGCAGGAGAAAATCGAATTCATGGAGGACCATATCAAGCAACTGGTGGAAGAGATCCGCAAAAAGACCAAGTGAGTGGGATGGACCAACATAGAGGAATCAGAAAACGGGAAATGACACAACTTCTTGCATCTCTACCTCTAATGTTTTGGAATCTTTTTGATTGTTGCGTGCTCAAGCAGTACTTATGAATAAAGGTTTGAAATTGACAGCAGTCCCAGTGCAAATGCACAAAAGTCTCAGATACAGTGTTTCAGGCTTTATGGCTTTTATTTAAAAGATAGCAGTAATATTACAGGTTTGAGAAAATGAAACGCTCTGCAAACAACCTCTGCCTTTTAAGAAAACTAACAACTTAAAGTAGGATGTGTAGTCTATGCTACGTATACGTTCAGTTCTTTTTATTCACTTTTTAAACATTGAAACACCCCGACCAATATGACAGCTAAGCTCTGAGCGCTGAACGTATCATATCTCATTTCATAACTTGGTTCGACACAGATTTTCCAAATGATGAAAGGATGCTTCAGCTGACCTTGACCCCCATACAGACAGTTTTCGGCGCTCTGCTTCCTTCTTTGTCTCACCCTCTAATCTTTTGATCCTAACCCATGAAGGCACTGACTCATTCATGACAAACTTCGCTGAAATCTATTTATAGTCTGAGCCATACATGGAGCCGCATGTGTATGACTGCTTAATGATGCTCCATCCATATTCATCTCCATCACCTGCAATGAAAAAGCCAGTGTAAAGGACGTTTGGACGATATTAATCTCATCGCAGTGTTGCGTATTCTACATTTAAGGCCTCGCAGTCCATCGTGTGCTATACTGGTATACTACGATAAAATGATCAATGAATATATGTTTAATAAATCTATATATTTGTTTTTGATATGTTATAAAGCTAAAAAAAATAGGATATTTAAAAAGTCAGAAGGTCTCGAAGCTGAAAGGTAAATAACTGAAGTTCTATAGTTCAGCTGTACAGTTTGCTAAAGTTCTGCTTCAGTTTTTTTTTCTTTTCATCCATCCTACTTGATTCTACTTGGATCATCTCTGCTTTCCCACTTCTCATTTGTTTCCCAGCCATAAACTCGGATTGAATCCATTAGCCTCAACCTACATTTAAGAGTTAAAATTGAGGACGAATCCCACGGTTGCGAAGCTAAATTTAGCTGTGTAAAATCTCTGCTAAACACGGGGCCGGGTGTGGGAGGGTTACACTACTCAGAGCAGGGATGTAAATTTGTCCTCTTTGCCTTTCTGTCCCTATCCCTCCAGGACAGCCTGGTGAACACTGACAAGATAGCTGTAAGGCAGGTGATGAATAAAGAGACGGATACATGGCGGCTAAAGCTTAAAGGGTTTCAGATAAGGGAGAGTTGGTGGCTAATCTTCGATACCACATCCATGACACTTGTCATAATCATAGCAGTGTTTTTCATCTTTAAGCTCACTTTTGAAAGTGGGAGGAGCCTTTCTGGGTGCCACTGGTCAGGGCTGGACAATACGTTTACATTTAAAATCTATTCAAAGTAGATATTTGATAGTGATACGGTTTATTGTTGCAATCTAAAACCCTTTTTTTTTTTTTTCTTTAAAGCTGCATCAGTGCAGTCCACTGCAGTCCCAGTGGCCCCACTAGCTCACAAATACGCCTGCAACACAGAGAGAGACACAGTGCCCCATTTGAACAGTTTGAGCCCTAAACCTTTCTTATAATTATCCCATGAAGGAATATGCAGTGGGATCTGACTTGAGTGAGTTTTCACAAAGTCCAGTAAAGTATTCAGGTGTCTAACAAGGATACTCATCACCTAAAATAAATGGTGTTTTTCCAGCCTGCCGAACTCACGTGATGCAGTCGATCTTCTGTTTTGTTCTGCTCAGAAAAATCAGGTCTGAGCATCGTCTTAAGCTGCCCATTCTCTCGATATTGGCTAAAGTTCAGATGTGAAATCTTCTTATGGCTTTAATGCAGGATCATATTTGGTCCATATTGCTTAGTCTTACAGTACCATTGGTCTATTTTCTTTAGCGACGGTAGCTGTAGATCAATGGTATTGTAGTATTTTGTTTTTCTAAGCCAGACAGAACAAGATTCTGCAGAAACCATATTGTAATGACTGAAACCTGCAGCTACAGTTAAAAAGCTGTAGCATTGCTACAATATAATAGTCTTGCAGGAGCAAAGAAAAAATAATTGCGAAACCAGAAATGGTCCCTCCCACTTAGCAATTTTATCGCTACCTGGTGATTTGTAGATGTATTTTCACTCATCACGCAGCCTTGCATTATGTTCCCGGAGTGGCTTGTTGATGTAATGTGTGTAGGAAGTCAAAGACGGGTCAGTGTATACAGTAGAGTACAGTATATGTGATTGGAAGTAAATGAGCTAAAACGAGCAGAATTAGCAGCAGCATCCTTCAAGGGCAGTGATGTCTTTCCCTCTACTGCCACACCTGGTTATTATGGCCATTAGGTCTAAATTGGCTGTTCATGTGACTTGAATTAAAATGATACTGTTGAAGACCAGATGGGAACAAAGCAGGCGGACGCCTTCTGCTCAGGAGATGTTGATACCTATTTATCTGGAGAGCACTCTTTTCACTCCACTAAGGCTGCGATCAATGATAACTGTAAATCAGAGGAATATAGGCTCTGTTGCAGGCTATTGTGGGCCCACACTGGTGAATGGGTTAAGTATGCATAATGGGACGCATCACTTCAGGGATATCTGTCTCATTGCCAGTCAGGGTCATATCTTAAAGTATTTTTGCTGTTGTCATGATGTTGTCCCTTCATATTTTCTGGATGAAGGATTGTGTTATGGTTTATTGAGATCTCATCACATGCATTTGCATTTACTGAGCAGGTGTACTTGTTGTTGTACAAAATGAAGCTGATTACTTCCTGCTTATAGCCTCCATGTTCTGAATACAGACCACAATATTTTTTTTTTTGTCCGCTACCTTTCTTCTGACCTTTTGAAGTCCAAAGTTTGTAATCTTAAGAACTGTGGTTTCTTAATTGAGCTGTTGTGCCACCCTCACGCTATGCATGCATGACTCGCTGCCCCTCTTTTTTTAGAAGGAAAAAACATCCCTTTGAATCTTAGATTCAAAATAAGTCATTGTCATTCTAAATTTCTGATCTCTTCCCCCTGCCGACCTGTGCATGCATTGAGCACATCATGTAGCCACATCTTTAATTTCTGTCACTTTTTTTGTTTTTACTAAACACTGTCATGATGGAACTGGGGTCCTAATATGGACCCTTGCAAGGCTAGTCTAGAGGTAAGTTTCATTTTATGTCTGTGGTAGCCCATGTGTTTTTCTGTGAGTGTGGATGGGATATTTTCTGGTGGTGGCTCTTTTATGATACTTGCAGAGCTATTGTCCATATAATTTTGCACCCATGTACTTATTTGCTTTGCTAGATTAGAATCAATACACCATAGCATAGTTTGAGGTAGATGTTAGCTTTCCTTATGTGTTAGATTTACATTAGCATAAAAAGCACATGCATTATAAAAGAACAGGAGCAGGACCCATCTCTGAGTATGGATGCTTAAAATGCATGTTAAAAACAATCCCTCTTTTCTGTTTATGCAAACATTGAATCTTTTCAGTTCGGGCTGAATTGCTGGTGCTTTTGCATTTTTTACAAATGTAGGCTGCTGCATGCTGATTGGTACCTGCAACTCGATTCACCTATTTTAACATGGGCCGTTAATGCATGTTATATTAATGAAAATATCACAGGCATGTTTCCGACCCTTTTCACCTCTTTCCCAACACATTCACATAAATGCCTCTGCGAACAGGAATAATTAAACAGTGGGCTCTTCTTGAATCGCTTAGTCCCCCATGCATGTCTACCCCAAGAAAAATCTAGGTGTTTAACACTGAAGGACACCACTGGAGGTCAGTGTAATTGACTAGAATGGATCCATAGCTTGTTGCAGACTGAAAGATGACTGATCTATAAAGCTCCTCATAGCACAGGATGATGTTTTGTACTCATTTCCATTTATGGTTCTGTGTTAATTCCTACTTTGCATTTTTCATAAATACTTAATGAGTCTTGGTGGCAGTAGTGGTAGTTGTGTTTAATATAGAAATAGAAGCGTTTTAAACACTGTATTCCTATCTAATGAATCTTTTTAAAAATCTCGAGTCTTTCAGCTTTTATTATTTTAAGTGCCCCCTACTCTGAGCTCATCTTATAGCTAGCCACCCTGAATTTGAACTACACATTGCTAGTTGATAGTTGAGTACTTTAGGTTTATGGTTGGATCGACAGCGGGTTACAAATATCGATTATAGTACTGGGTTGTTGATCTTTTCTCTAGGACAGTACGCAGCCCTCTTCAGCTATCTGCACTCCTTTATTAAGTGATTGGAAAATGAAAGGATACGGATGCA
>NW_005187597.1:1034831-1036076 GCF_000239375.1 Pundamilia nyererei
TAGTTTGACTCATCTCCTCCCTCTTCATCCCTGCAGAATTATCCAGAGCTATGTGCTGAGAGAGGAGACAGGGGCCCTCTCATCAGAGGCATCTGATATTAACAAGGCCCACCTCAGCCGGCGGGGAGGCATCATGGCTTCGCTTTACACCTCCCACCCGGCAGACAGCGGGCTGACCCTGGACCTGTCGCTGGAGATTAACAGGAAGCTGCAGGCCGTGTTGGAGGACACGCTGCTGAAGAACATTACGCTGAAGGTAAGGCGTACCCCAGCAGGCTTCATCGCACCAGAATATTCCTCTTGAAATGCAGAACAACTCATTTAAACGCAGTGATGATACTGATGACCAGAGCAGTTTCCTTTTGCAGCCTTAAGTTGCTTTTTTTTTTAAAGTATTTTATTTTGTGATTCAAGCGGATAATTAATCAGCCGTGCGAGCGTCACGCTTCACCTTTGGAGCGACGCAGCCTGATGTGACTTCATTATCAAAGCGTGCGGGCGCTGCAATCACCATTTTAATCCAACAAATCTAAATATAAAAATGTGAGTTGATGTCAAACTGGTGGATTCACAGTTTGACGCATCACAAAACACCGAAAAATTATTCACATCAGCATTTCTAATTCATACAGCTGCCAGCGTAGCATTTCCCCTTCTTCTTCATTTGCACAGATCACGCTCGTGCTTGTAAAGGTGTATTCTGCTGCGTTCGTGTTTTTTATTTTAACGGTTGGAAGATGTTTTTGTGTTTCTAGCGTTTGTGTTCTTGTCCTACATTAATCTCACACCTCTGTAAGCCCTGGAGACTGCAGGATCCCTGGCTCGCTCTGCTTTAGCGCCTCTAGCACAAAGTTTCACACTGAGATATTTGCTATTAAACTTCTATCAGCTCGACATCCTACAAATTATTATTGCGTTAAGTTCAGTCAAATTTCTTGTGTATCTCTTATGGCATCTTTTAATTGCGTCGTTGCCTTTGTATTCTGTTTAATGGCAGGAAGCAAACCGTGCCACACAGCCAGTTATTGTCAATAACCGCATGTTGTGAAACCACCATTAAAAATAATGTGATAAAGGGTGAATGTCAGACCACCTTTTCCCTTTCGTTAAGTGGCGTTATGTGATATTTGGATCGCTCTCCGAAGCTTCAAAGCCAGCCACAGCATGCATCGTATTGTCTCTGTGAGATATTTGACAGGCTGACAGTCCTGCGACGAGCAGTTTGTCAGCTTGACATAACTCGAG
>NW_005187597.1:1036453-1097752 GCF_000239375.1 Pundamilia nyererei
TTTTTTGTAGTTGTTGTTTTTTTTTAAGATTAACCTTGTTAAGACTGGCATTACCCACCCAGCTGGATTGTGGATGTATTTATCAGAGTGCTGCGTGTTGACCTTGTTGTGTATCTATGTTGATTTGCTCATATTTATTCACATTATTTACAGCCTCAATTTGATTTTGTGGATGTAACCAGCAGTCACAACCCAAAACAACATTAGCCTGTGATTGTGTGGCGTTTCTCCATTTCGCTCTGTTTCGCTCTCCACCGGCTCCTGAGGGAAATCTCTCTCCGTGGCTTCTGAATCCTCCAGAGCCGTTCAGTAGGTAGCTGCCGTCAGTTAGTGCAGCGCCGGGCTTGCAGTGAGTTTTAACAGAGGTCATTTATTTAAATGCTGCTCGCTGTGGATAAAAACAAGACAATTACAGGCAATTTACCGCTGTGTCTGTTTCTGCAGTCAGTGTGCAATGCAGTGCAATGCAAGCAAATGTCGACATAGAAAATGTCAAATGTGTCTAGAATCAGTGTCAAACATGGTGGGCCAGAAAAATAAATAAATCGATAAATAAAATGACGAAAAAATCAATCTGGTGAATTACACAACAAAAACAACAAAACAAAATATTTCTAGCGTTTCCAACACGCCCACATAAATCCAAGCAAAGTGTCACCACTCTTTCAACATGTATTGTCGCAGCCACTTTGATGTTTATGTGGGAACAAGCTTTCAGAAATATTTCCAAATGATGCAGCCAGTCAGCTTCTTATTGGTTTTTTTGTTTGTTTTTTTACATATTAGAGACTCTCTTCATTAAAAAAGAAAAAACCTGAACAAGACAATAAATTGCAATAAAATGTGGGAGTAATTTCTGGCTTTCAGACTTCTTTCTGCAGATGAAAGATGATTGGCAGCGCGAAGGAAGGAATGATGTAAAAACACTCAACGTTAAAATGACAGTAAAATATTCAGACAAAGCCATATCAAGGCTTCACTTTTACCGAGATGGATGATCCAGGCTTTTCTGATTTTTAAGCCGCCGATGATTGTCCTTCATATTGATGAGATTTGATGGCAGCAATTGGTTTCTGCACACGGTGTGACTAATGCCCTGCTATTTTCAGAAGACATCAGGAAAATGGACAAGACAGGGGCCGGTTTTTAACAATAGAGTTATAACTAGCGCACCGGTCCCTCGTGTGCCGCCGCTTTAATGCTTCATCCTCCCTTTTGTTCCGTTTCTCAGGAGAACCTGCAGACTCTCGGGGCTGAGATCGAAAAGCTCATAAAGCAGCAGAGGGATCCCGAGGACGGCGTGAGGAGGAAGTGACACGTCCGCCTCACAGGCCCGAGAACTATTTGAGGACCTCAGTTTGTTTTTGTTTTTTACACGCATGAAGAATGAGTTGAATGTCTAAGTGCCAGCAGCCTGTTTCGTGAAGAAGCACTCAAACTCTGTTTCTGTCCATTTGGGGGAAAACAAGTTATCTAAACCTACTTGAATGATCTCTATTCCATCCATATTGTAAAACTCCCTCTATTTTTTGCCTCTGACACAACGAATCTTCCTCTGGCTCACCTCTGGATCACCCCCCCCCCCCCCCCGAGCCACACCAAGAAGACTCTTAACGCCAGTCGCTTCTAGCTTGAAACTTTTAATTGCCTTGTAAAATAATTGACTTCATTCTGAATGTATAGCAAATTCTACCTGGAGTGTAGCTAAAAGAAAAACAAGAGGCAAAGATCCTGACATTCTGACACATTAGGCTCCACAGATCTCCATCCATCATACGGTAAATACACTGAGATGATCTCATGGCCAGCATGTTCTCTCTGTCTCCAAGCCAAATGTATTATTGTTATTATTGCTGTTATTTTTTTAAAGACTGCTTCCTCAGCTCGACAGCACGCCACTCCATATTTAAAGGTAAACCTGAAGAAAACAGATCAGCCGTGGCTGGTGCAAGATTGTGAACCAAGGTTCTTCACATCAGCAAGACCTGACCATCTGTGCGACACCGCTGCTAGACTTGAAAGGAAGCAGACTGCTTCAGTTTCCTCCTGGCAGCCATCACCAAATCCTAGAAGCAGTCCACAACGTATTTTCACTTATTTTCTTTTAGGTTGGGTTAAAACTGAGTTTTATTTTAGTACACGTGATTTCATATCTGTTATTCTTTATCACTCACTTTCCTGTGGATTTCTTTTTTTTTTTTTTTTTTTTTTGCTCTCAGTTTAAATGAATGAATACCTCAAACATTTTAGTCCTTAACCTTAGTGTTTAAACTCAGATTGTAGGCAGTTCATTAGCATCAGTTGGCAGTAGCCTGTCTAATCCAGACAAGATGTGTATGTCTCGGCTTTCCGGCGTCATTAGCATTCCTCATATTTTTGGCAGATGCTCAGTGTTTGGAAACTTTTTTAGCACCGTGTGTATAATATGATTTGGTTGGAGGTTGGGGGAGAAAAAAGAGACTGAAATGTTTAGGTATTCTTGTCACACTCCTCTTTTTTCTTCTTCTTTTTTTTTTTTTGTAGCGTCACTGAGTCCATTGAAGTAAATCAAATGTAGATGAATCAAAGGGAGAACAGGAGATCTGTAGCTATAGCTCAGGAAAGCCAACAGAAATATATCCAGGGACAAAGTGCAATGCTGATCCTATTTGTTTTTCTTTTCTTCTCTTTTTTTTTTGTCTTTTTTTTGTGTTTCTGAACGTGACTGTCTGTCTCCATGTGGTCTGTTTATCGCTCATGTCCGTGCAACAAGCACCTGTCCCAGTGTGTGTGTGGATATTTTAAATGGTGTGTGCATGGCTGCATGTGTGCCTTTTTGTTAACCTCTCGAGCCTCGTTGTGTTTACACCTTGTGTACATGCTTCAGCTGTCGGGGCTTATAGGCTTTAACCGGAGTGACCATGGAGTTTGTTCCACCGAGAGGGAACGTGCGATTTGCATTTAGAGCAGAGTCTGTCAGCCAAACGAAGACGCGCGCACGCACACACACACCTGCAGCTCAGCATCCCCGAGCTACACACAATAATGCTTTTGTCTCTCGCTGACAGCTATTTAAGTAAAAGAGATACACATTCGCAAACACTTTGGATGAAGGGAAGAGAGCAACTCAATTTAACAATGCCAGTCTCTTTTCAGTTGGTTTGATCTGATTTAAAAGCTGTCACAAAAGATAAGCCTCCATTTCTTTTCTTTTTTTTTCTTCTTTTTTTTTTCCACAGTCTGAAACGGGCTTTTATGGGTCACGCCAATTCCCCCCCCCCCAATTCACCCTGAGGCGATGTTAAAATGGACCACTATGTTAATAAAGATGAAAGTTTCCAGGATTGAATGCGCGGAGTCTTTAAAGCCTCTCTATTTCTGCACAGAGGTTTCGGTGTGTTGACTTTTTTATTTCATCCGAACTGACTTCATTGCGACGTGAGCTCAGTATGCAAGCGTGCAGGTAGCAAACCTGGAGTTTGTGTCTTCATTCTGGGTGTTATTAGCCTTTTTTAGCTGATTTTCAGTGAAGTTGCATTTTTGCAAATTATGCCAAATTTTCATGCATCTTTAATCAAGAAGTAGGTGCTTGCTGCTGAATAAGGTGATTAACAGTCTTGTATTTTGGCAGTTTGCTTCTGGCACAGAAGCATAATACAGCCTATGCAATACAGTCACATGGGATTGTCCAAGTAAATCCTCCGAGGCATGCTAATACGCGGCGTCTGATTTTTGGTCATAGCGTGTCAACTCGAGAGAGGCGACGTTCTCGCTGATCCAACACGATTCCACAGCCTTGAAATGAAGCCATGCTGCAGCATTGTGCGGATGACTAAAACAAACCTCACGTTTCCCTTCATGAATATGAAAACATGGTGTTCAGTATGTGCGAGTGCCGATCTGTAAAAGAAAATGAGAGAAGTTGCCATTATTTGTTTTCCTGCTGTGCAATGATTCCCTTTGATCTGTCTTGTGGAATATTCAAACTGTGATTATATTATACATTTGTAGATATGCCATTGTGTAAAATTCTGATGAGATGTTTTAAAAAAGAAAAAGATTGTGGAGGATGTACATACTATGTTTTCAGGGAATAAAAGGAGATGAGTCTTAAGTTCATCTTGAATGTTCTGCAGCAGTCTTGCTTTGTGCTTTTCCTCCTTCCTGTTGACACTAACATCTGTTGTCCTGGTTTCTGTTTATCGGGCGTGGTGGAATTGAGCCTAATTCAGGTGACAAAGCGATTTTTGCACCGAGATGACCTCCCTCTCAGTGACTTTTGTCAGCTTTAGGTCCCACTTCAAAAGCAGCGGTGTCAGCGGTACTTGAGGTCATGCACGTCGCTGTGCCGCTGTCCATCAAAGCAATCTTCCATTCAGAGGGTTTAAAGTCCAAACTGCTGCTTCACAGACATTCTCCTCACTGGACCTGAACGGCGCACCAAGCTGGAGCACGTCCATTTAAATATAAATATAAGTCCATACATTTTGGCTAATTTCCAGAAAGCAAATAGTATTTTTCCCTTTTCGCACCTTTTTAAATATGTGGACTAAGTGTCAACAGAACTTTGTTAGGTACACATGTTCTACTGCTTGTGAATCTAAATATCTAATCAGCCAATCATGTGGCAATGCATTTAGCGATGTAGACATGGTCAAGATGACCCACTGGAGTTCTAACTGGGCATCAGAAAGGTGATTAAAGTGATTTTGAATGTGGCTTTTCTGACCATTTCAGGAACTGCTTCTCTGCTGGGATTTTCCCACACAATCATCTCTACGGTTTACAGAGAATGATCAGAAAAAGAGAAGATATCCAGTGAGCGGCAGTTCTCTGGGTGAAAATGCCTCGTTGATGCCAGAGGTCAGAGGCTGCTCTGAACTGATAGGAAGGCAATGACCACTCATTACAACCAGGTGCCACTCCTGTCAGCTACGAACAGAAAACTGAGGCTACAGTTTTCAGGGCCAGAAAAAATTGAATAACAGAAAACAGAAAAGTTGTTTCCTGGTCTGACAAGTCTCCACTTTTACGTTTGGATGGTAGAGTCAGAATTTGGTGCAAACAGCATGCTAGCATGGATCATTGGTTGGTGGTGGTGTTATAGTGTGGGGGATATTTTGGGGGGACACTTTGACAACTGAGCATTGCTTAAATGCCACAGCCTCAGGATTGTTGTTAGCCATGTCCATCCTTTGATTACTAAAGCGTTCTGATCTTCGATGGCTGCTCCCAGTTCAGATCATCTCATACTGTTTTCTTGAACATAGCGGTGAGTTCAAATGAACTCCACAGCCACCAGATCTCAATCCAGCAGAGCCAGTTTGGGATGTTGTGGAACGGGAGCTTTGCATCACGGATATGCAGCAACTGTTTGATGCTCTCATGTCAGTAAGGATCAAAATCTCAGGAATGTTACCGGCCCCATCTTGAATCTATGTCACGAAGAGTTCGATCATTTCTGAAGCTAAAAGGGAATCTAACACATTACTAGCGAGGTATACCTAATAAAGTGTCTGTTGAGTACATGCAGACACAATCGGAGAAAAGCAGTGGATCTGACACAGGTTAAAGAGGAGTTCCAGGTTTTGTATCTTCAGAGGGAGCTTCCCAAAAACTGCCTCAAGTTTATTAGAGTTTGAGAGAAGGTGCAGTCTACCAGGCCACCTTCTAGCAGCTGAGGTACCATGGCTGCCGTTTTATGTCAAAATCTCAGTTATAAAAGCCTTTTTTGTTGAACAATACCCTTAGTCATGCTGCTCAGTCTGCTCACATCAAAATTTTGCATTACGCACATGCTGTCTCATGGTTATGCACATGTACAGACGCTGAAAAACGCCTACAGAACAACTGAAAGCACCCTGTCATCAGAAATATCATAATTTAGCGGCATAAACAAGACATTTCTTTCATTATTCTCGTCACGTAGGGGTGAAAGTTCCTATTTTCTCCACGGGCACAGTAGCAGGTTCAAATATCCAATTCAGGCGAATGGTTACTGAGAGGCTATTTTTAGCTCACAGATAGCGGATTCTCCTATCAGCTTAGATGACCACCCTTGAATTCATAAAGCATTGCCCATGTCCTTTAGCCGGAGCACCAACCTTGACAAGAGCTCTTAAGGTATAAAGATAACAAATCTATCCTGTCAGTCTGTTTTTTTACTGTTTCCCAGCCCAGATTTAGGGAGCCTCCTGCAGTAGCTGTAACATTAAGATAAAAAAAATATCTGAATATAAGCAAGTCCTCATAACGACCATCATTACATTCCACTTATTCTCTTTTAACTTAAGTGTTATGTAATTCTGTGCACAAAAATAACCCTTTAATTGGGAATATTCATGTATCCGTCTGGTCCGTCCTATCTGTAATGCTTTGATTATATGCCACTCTACGCTCTGCCTCTTCAGATGCTTTGTCTCGGCCTCTAACATGGAAATTTAGACAATTAATGTTCTCCAGAGCGGCGGTGCATTAACAGCCTAAATTTTTGTCTTGTTCGTTGAGATTTGTGTTTGATGAAAAGGTGCAGAGCTGCAGGTTTTGGCCGTTTGGACAACTATTCATGGTTTCACATTAAACCAGAGCTACATGTGGACGTGTCTGGACTTTGTCTTGTGTATGTGGGGCCAGACGAGATACAGTCAAAGCCTTGGGGGGAGTGATAACTGCAGGGAGTCAGCAAGAAAGGTAGCGATAAACCTTGAGTGTGATGAAGGCTTTTTAAACGGCCCGGAGTGTAGTTTCAGTGCTCGGGAGCGGTGCAGGGAAACCAAGCAGAAACTCTAGCTTTATTAAAGAAACTCTAGCATTAAAGGAAAAGATGCCCTGAGAAAGCCTGAACCTGTGATTCCCACTTGATTTGTGGCCCTGCTGGAAAATGCTGGAACTCATCTGTAACAAAACAATACTCTACCATGCACACTTTTCAATGTGGTTAAATAACCATAATTTATTAACAATTTATTAACACTTTTGCTCTGCATGTTTGATCACTCATCTAAATGAGAAGTTCAGATAAACAAGAGACGAGCTGAGTAGGACTGGGAGGAATTGCTGGTGGGACACAGTGACCTTCACTGCGAGGGGTTAAAAACCCCAAAGTCACAAAAGGGCACTTTTCCCCTTTTAGACTCAGCTTGGTCTCTCGGGAGCTTTGAACGCTCTGTGAAGCCACTCATCATGGGAGTGCAAGTCCACCTCTCGAAATACAACGCTGTTGTGAAGGACCAATCCATCTGACCATGAGTGATTCATTATATAAGAAAGGGACTTGGAAGGATTAGAAGGTGCCAAAAAATAAACATCTCCATATAAAATGCCTTGCGGCGCTGACATTTTATATGTGCGGGAAGATGTGGACTTGGTAATAACACTTGCTTCCATCATTGTAGTCGCTGGAAAGAGGAGTTTAATGTTGGTAACCTAAATATTTTGACACTTTCAGATGACATCACTCCGTTTTATTATGAAACTGGAGCCAGCAGTTCATCACAAGCCTAGAAACAAGGAAAACTGCTAGATTATTTTTGTCCACTACATGCAGTACTGCAAAACTGGTTTGAGTCACACTTGATTTCTTTACATTTTTTGAAGTAAGAAATAGGTACAGCAAGTAATTGAAACATATGCAAACATACATGAGGATGCTATCTACGTATAAGGCAATATCAAGCCTAAAAGTCAATATTTGGTATGACCACCTTCGTTCTTTAGGTAGTCTTCAGGAATAGTTAAAAGACATTTTAAAACTCCCCTTTGGATGTTGTCTGCCTTTTTTTTTTTCCTGTTCTCTGTCACGATGATCCCACACGGCTTCAATGATGTGCAGGTCTGGGCTCTAGGGACACCAATCCATGACTGATGGTGTTCCACTGTGTGCTTTTCTATCCAGGTATGTATTTACCTTAATGGCAGTGTGTTTGAGATCACTTTATAGATGTTATTGCATAGTAGAGCAAAATATGATGGTACTTTTCTTTGTTCTGTTCCCCACCAACAGCACTTCAGCCCTACTCAGCCCTAAGCTATGACAGAGCTTCCTCCATGTCTAAAGCCATTACAGATGACTGTTCTTCTGCTCTAGATGGCTTTTCATCCTTCACTTGTCCAGTTTCCTCAGTTTTTTTAAGGACACACTGCACAGCGGGCTGAGATTTGCTAAATTTCCAACTAATAGCGCTTTTGAAATCTCATTGTTCATGCAAAAAAATCCAATTTAAATCTGCCAAACTGTGTGAACGTTCACATTTTTCATAGATTCAACTAAAGAAATGTGAACAAATTATGTGTTTTTGTGAATTCTGCCTAAAGGTATAATTTAAACGTTGTTCTTTGATTAGTCATCTGTTATGTGTAGACACAACGCTGCCTCCTATCTTGAATTAAGAGCCTTTTTTATACTTGAATGTAAGTGTTAATTGGTTTAACAAATGAAAAACAAAAAGAAAACTTTGAAAGGCTTTTGGGAAGAACTATTGCTGAAGATTCCTTTCAAAATTACATGAAAGTCTTGCTTTTGGAAGCAAAATGTTATTGCCTAATAGAGTAAGCCTGCATGGGTGGAGATGGTTTCTGCTACCTTTGAAGAGAGGCACCTGCTTCCCAGTTGCATCTTATCATAATAACATCTTGTGATCTAACCTTAGTGTCCAAATATTCTTTTAATCATGATCTTTGTTGGTACTGAGTCTCATCCTGGACACTAAATCTCAAGCAGTCAGACAATGACTCATCAGCTTCTTGGGATTCGAGTGTAGGATTTAGAAAAAGGTCAAGACTGAGGCTGGCACGGCAAGGAGCGACTTGGGGAGAAAGTCGGAGAAGGCTTTAAAGAGCCGCAGTGCATCGATGCTTGATATGTTACTCATTTCATGAGAGAAAGAATAAAAATGGAGGAAATGAAGAGGAGTACTGCACTGATCAGTGTGTTCATCTATGACTGTCAGATGGACTCTTAAAAGAAACATTTATGCTGATGTACCTTATCTACCCCAAGGCTGTTTGGATAGCTTATTAGTGCCAAGTTCTTTGATTTAAAAGCTGCACTGTTCCCGGACTTGTTTGTTTGGTATGTTTGTTTGTTTGGTATCAATCTGCCCTGAGCTTTGTTCTAAAAGGAACAAAATCAGCTTCACTGATGTTAATGTTCGATATGAAGACGAAATGTACCTCAGTCGTTCCTGTTCCTGTTGCAAATGTTCCAAAAAGCAGTTATGCTTTCATGAATGTACTACGCGTGGCTTATCATTTCCAAAGTAAGTCAGTTTGCATCACTAAAGTTGAGCATAAACGCTGACCATCGCTGACCACCTTCACCCAATCTTCATGCAAGCTACAATCGCAGCAAGCCGAAGCCCAGCAGATGGAGACCGCAACGTGCCAAGTTCACACGGGCAATCCAAACAGATGGACACATGAAGTGTAGCACCTGCTTTTGGCAACGCACCTCAACACGTACAGCTTGAGTTAGAGTGGAAAAAAGTCACAGGGGATTTCAATCTTACAGGGTTGAGAGGTTTTGATTAGCCAATAGAAGTCGAATTTTGATCATCAGAGAGACGTGTGCCAGCTACAGGGTCTGTATGAGTTCACTTTGAAATGGTTTACATTCATAAAAAAAGATAAGCTTTTTTTTTTTTATCTTTGTGGAGCACTTTTTATGATCCTGTTGCATAAATTTAGCATATCTGTTGTTTGGGTTTGATAAGACTGTAATAATCAGCAATCAGCAATAATTACCTCCAGGTGCTGACATTTGTAGCTTTCAGAAATTTGCGCTTTTGTTTTTCTCGCTCAAAGATTGTAACAGCCTCCCCTGGAACACCACCCGCTGAAGAAAATGATTATTTGCATTAGCATTTTACAGAAACTGTGTTTCTAATCATGTTTCTGTTGGATCTATTTATTATTTAGAGGATGCTTAGTGAAAAACATCATGAAGAAAATGTATGTCAGCAGAGATTCATCAAGATTCACAAAGATTGCTCTAATTGTTGCAGGGTTTTTTTGTTTTTGTTTTTTAATCTACTTGATGATTTTGATATTTCTCTCGGTCTTTAATCAAGAGCAGAAGGCTGTAGGAGGTGGTTGGCATTGACAATATTCATAATCTGGACAAGAATCCATGCAATAACTGGATGAAGCTTCGCACCTGTTGGCCGAGAGGATCTGAAAGCACTCCAGACACTCCCTTGAAGTTTCAGCGCAGCATTGATGAAGTGCTTTTGAAGGTCATGAAAAATGTCCTTACAAAATATCACCATATTTCAGAGACTATAAATAAACAAAAGGTTTAAGAACAGTCAAAGGAAATGAAGTTAAGTAAATATTTTCTGCACCTATGAAACAGGAAAAATCCAGCAAAGACCTGACGCAGCACCTGAGATGAGCGTTTGGCCTTTTTAGTTGATTTGTCTACTGGTCACTGAAGATTTATCAGAAATGGTCTCACTGGTAGCTGGCTGTGAAGAAGCCATTCTTAAGGAAGGGAAACGGCTGAGCCAAACTGCTCCAGAACTGGGTTGAAAAATAAGTGGAAAATTTGACATTTTGGGGTTACACTGTTGTCCCTATGTAAGGGGAGGTTCAAATGTTGTACCAAACATTGACTTTCAATCTTGTTACTGCTTTTTTCTCATACACTGTAATTCCATTCCTGTTTACACATCTGTTAGATTGTTGCAGCTATTTTACATTTTTCCTACTAAAAAATTAAAACGTTTTGAGTGGCTCAAGGCTTTTGCACAGTTCTAAAAGTCTATAACCTGCCCAGTGCACGCATCCTGTTTAATAATGTACCAGACTGTTGATTGTTGATCTCTAATTTGCTTGGACCTTACTATTGACCTCCTCGAATAAGAGCAATTTCAGTATTTGGAAGCAATTTCAGAACTTTTATCAAGCTATCATGAAACAATGGGAGAACAGATCTCGTCTGACCGTTAAACTGATTGGCAATCAAGTGTCCAATGACTTTAGAGCATCTAAAAATGTGGGACTGTGTATAAAAATGACTGTAATTGCTAAACAGTTGATGCAATACTTGTTAAACCCCTCGAATTGAAGCTGAAAATCTGTATTTTAATTGCATATTGATTGTTTGATTTAAAATTCACTGTTTTGATGTACAGAAGCAAAGATGCAAAAAAAAAATGTGTGATTGTCCAGAAATGTATGAACCTAACTGTGGTCACTTTCTAGTCAAAACATGATAGGAGTTATTATTCTTGCTTGGGCTGTGTTAGGTCTGGATCCCGGATGAGCCCCCAAATGTGTTACATCCCCTAAATTAAAAACTCATGGAAACCAAGTTTAACAACACAAAATAATGACTCAAAAAGCAACAAACACAACATAAAATAAAGCAAAAAACCCACCATCAACCAAGCATCCAGTGGGCTGCTGGATTAAAGCCCCAAAACTAATTAACAAGTGACAAACTTGAAAACTGAGGCCTATAAGTTAATAGTTGATCATGAAAAAGTGAAAGAAAAAATTCTAGAATTAAGTATGCTGATAAATGGTGGAGGAGAAACAGCTTGTTCCAACATGTACATGAGCCTCAGCACCTAATCAGGACAATTAGGACAACCAAAACAAATAATTAATTACCAGAGGGAGAATTTACTGAAACATGGGGGTGTACGTAACAGTAAAAGATCTAAACATCTGTTTTTGAAGTTTATCATAAAACCTGGAAACAATGACTATGTCCAAAGGTCAGAAATTGTGGCTGCTGAAGTCTCTGCCATTCCAACAGCCAACAAATGTAACTCCTCCATCTTTTTTTTTTTTTTAAAGGTTTTTACCCTTATTTTATATGAGGTTTTAACTGTCGCAATGTATTTGCTGCAAAGATGAGTCTTTATTTAACACTATTTAACCTACAGCAAGAAAGAAAGTTATTTACTAAAGTATTGAGTACTGCCTTCCTTACACCCATCTTCAGCACCCAGTGATCTTGCAGCGGTAACAAAGGAGTGTTTAGGTGTTGCACAGAGATGTGGATTGTAGGGATATAGGAATTTTATGAGGGACATTATTCAATTCCTTGTAAATGGTCTCAGATTCCACAAATTATGTACAAGATGTAACGAAGCACAATTCAATTAGGAGTGTTTACTAATACAACCCCGTGTTTAACCCTGATCTTTGCCTATCACAGTTAAATATATTACACTCCAGCCTGGACTGTAAAATACCACAGAGACATGTGGGTGAAACACCAAGGGTAAATCACTGGCGAACACGAACATATTTCTGAATGTAAACACCATATGGAGTTATGACCTCTGCTCGCACAGAGGTCATGTTGGTATCGCTTTATCTACTTCGACTTGGAGCAGCCAAAATGTCTGCTGATACACATGCAATTTGAAACAATTACTCTTAAAACCACTGATTAGCTCCTCCATATGTGAGCCCACAGCTAATCTGCCCAAACGCAAACTTCCTGCCAAACAAACAAATGCTTAATAATGAAGCAGGTCTTTGCCAGGAGGCCATCACTGACGCTGGCTGCACTGATGTTGTTATTCGTTTTTCTGAAAGCTGGGTCTCATTCACACTCATTAGTTCACCCAATCATATCTAAACATTGTTCATTAGCCAGAACAGCTGAGCTCAGTTCCATTCAGTTTTTCTGGCCTAATTGAAATGTACAGCTCTGGCTTTTTGGGAGAGCATCATTAGCACAACACGTCATGCTAATGCATTTTAAAGACGTCCAGCTTAAGGGCTGATTAATATTCCCCAGAAAGAACTGCAAATCTCTCCTGTAAGAGCCACTTCAGAACACCAGCTGCCATGGTGTTTACTCAAATATTTTCTATAGGCTTTCAGAGTATCGCTCGAGGAAAATGGAATCATCAAACAGCATGCTGGAGAGGTGGTTAACCTGAGTGAGAGTGGATGTGGGTGAGAGCTTAAAACATTTGGGGACATCAAAGCAACAGCAACATAAAATCCCCCCTACTGTTATTTTTTTTGTAGTAGTAGTAGCTCCAACCTTTACTCATGTTTTAAAGTGTCACCACATAAATTTTACCACTAAAGCTCAGCTTGCCCATCCTGGGGAGAGCTTCTCTGCCTGTGTAATGCCTCTTTTTCTGTAGCTTTTCAAAGTCTGAAAAAAAGGGAACCTTGCTGTTAAAGTCATCACTATTTTCTTGGCTTGGCTTTGAAACTCTGCGTTTTTACCAGTTAAGCTGCATATGTTGGATCGCTTTTTTGACCATCCTTTCTAAAAATCTATCTCTGATGAACCTCCAGGCCCCCACCCACCCACACATCGTTGTTTTTGTTTTTAAAACAAAACAAAAAAAAAGGCTTGTATGCAAACCACAAATGAAGTGAAGACACAAAATGGCAGGGGCGGAAACGCATAAAACTCCCAACATCAAATTGGCATGTTTAGTAGTGCAATTGGATTAGAATATGATGTGGATTAGGAGAAACAGTGGGCTTTTTTCACAGACTGGAGCCATCTTTGTATCCCACAGCAGAGAAGGCCCTGGTTAAAAGGTTACACTTGTAAATGTTTAAATAATAAAATGAATACAGGTGAAATCCATTTAGATGCTTTGGTTTCAGGATCCTGTTATTGCGCATACAAGCTCAGGGTCACGGATTAGTTGGAAACTTGAATAGAGCAGAGCCACCTTTAAGCACACTAACACCTGTGCTTTTCCAGTTAGTCAGAGCGTGTGCCGTAAAGTGGGCTCACCTCACCCCCGTGCGCAATTGTTTCCTCTGACAGCTGTGAACTGAGCTTACAATATCGATACACCCACGAGTGGACTTTAATGAAGCATGCAAACAAACCCCTATTTATCCCTGCAACATTAAAGCGCACAAGAAGCATTGTTCAAGAGTCGGATTTCGTGGCTCCCTTCTCCACGGTGGCCAATCAGATTCCTCTTCCTCCCAGCAGCACAACAGCATCTGACATCACGCCAATTCACAAATCCTGCAAAGCGCCGTTTACCTCTCGGTGCCACGCTGTTTAATCACAAAATGCTGCTCTTATTAGTCTCTTAGTACATTGTGAACGAACCGAGGTTGCCGAATGTGATTACATTTCAATCACTTCTCCTCTAGCATTTCAGAATTTCTGCAGCTCCCTGTGGAGTCAAACCTTTCCACAGTAATAATAATAATAACAAGACGAAAAATGGGTTAAACAGCAATAAACAGTAAAACTTTCTTTTATTTTCACAGACATTATAACACACCACCTCACAACAGCATGTAAAGCCAAAGACAAAGGGAGAGGCTCAAATTCCTCTTGGGCACTAAACAGCACATTATGTACAACGGGCATTAGAATCAGCCTCACAATTACTCGTTTAGTTGTAAAAGACAGCGCGGAATAAATAGGCTATTTTACACCAATGTTTAATATAAACAAATACCTGTCGTACAAATTGCACTTGCCGATGGCTGTGAGGTAAAATACTTCGTGAGCTCTACATGACTGCGATACAGTCACTCCGACAAATGCCTTGATCTTATCCAGTGCCTTTAAATAACAGTTCATTGTAGTGCGCCTGAGCGGTGATGAGCGAATGTTTACGCAGGAACCTGGAGCGAGGATCGGACTCTCACTTCCCCATTATAACGCATAAATGCAGAAATCAGCTGTTTATCGAACAAAATCAGAACTGAAAAGTTGATATTTATATCAGGCATAAATCACAGGAGTGCGACTCCGCTCTTTGGCTGATGCACAGATTTACTGGATTTCAAATTCGGCACCTGACAGGTTTGTAATCACAGAAGCTTTACAGCCACTTCATTTTAGGATTGATGAGCTATAATTTTGGCAAATTTCATTTTCTCTTTTACACTAAACTCTCTCTCTGAGCCAAAGGAGATAATGGGAAAATATTTATCCTGATGCTTTAAAATGGCTTTCAAACACGTTTCTAGCATTTTCGCCTGTTGTTTGAACTCAAATGATCCTGTTTGTTGTTGCAAAGGTCCCCGTTGAAATGATTAAATATGGCTCTTACGCACTCCGTCTCCAAAAAGAAACTCGCCTATTTTGTCATTATCCCCCCCTCCCCTATCACAGCTGTGATTCGGAGTGAGACAACTTTCCGGTCCCCAGGCTACTATCACTGTTGTCCAAGCCGGCGCAGTCTGACCACATCCCCAACGTTCCGGGCTCCAGAGAGGAGACGAACCCGCCGGAGCATCGGGACAGGTCGCAGGAGCTAATGTGTAGCCTGCGGTCGGCTTGCCTCGGGCAGCACAGCAGCCTCTTAAAAGCCTTCCTGAAATCTGGGCTTCGGCAGTAAATTATGGGGTTAAACGCAGAGTTCACGTACCCCAGCCAGTTCAGAAACACGAAAAGGTCCTTGTCCACCACCTCTGCGCAAAAAACCCTCACGACGTTCACTATGAAAAAGGGCAGCCAGCACAGAGTGAACGTTCCCATGATGATGCCAAGCGTTTTGAGCGCTTTCTGCTCCCTGAGTGCCAGGATCTTAGACGGCCTCTTCTTGCACTTGGAGGTCAGTCCGGTTAAGGTGTTGTGAAACCTACCCTCGCACTTGTCGATCTTCCTCAGCTGCTTTTTCGCCTCTCTGTACACGCGGGCGTAAACAAATATCATGACCAGGAGAGGAATGTAAAAAGATATGATGGATGAGGAGATGGCGTATGCTCTGTTTGTGACAAAGTCGCAACATTCGGGGTCCTCGTAGCAGTCTGTGTCCACGCTGTCCCGAGACCAGTGCATCAGGATGGGCAAGAAGGAGACCAGCGCAGAGATCGCCCACACCACACACACCACCGCTTTGGCCCGGGCTTTGGTTAACAAGCTTTGGTAGCGGAAAGGTGATGTGATAGCCACATACCTGTCTATGGCGATAACGCACAGGGTCTCGATGCTGGCGGTGACGCAGAGAACGTCCACCGAGATCCAGAACTCACAGAAAAAGGTGCCATACAGCCACGAACCGCGCACCGCGAGCGCCGCGCCAAATGGCACAACCAGGAGCCCCATGATGAGGTCCGCGCTCGCCAGCGACACGATGAACACGTTGGTGAGAGTCTGCAGCCTCTGCGTCCTGGCAATGGCCACGATGACCAGGATATTTCCGAACACGATGGACAGGACGATCAAAGCCATAACCACGCTCATGCCCGCCATCCACTGCTCGGACGCGGCTGCAGCGGAGCCCGGTGAGTCGGACGTCTCGCTCCCTGTGCCATTCTGGAAGTTCACTGGCGAGGACGCGCCACCACCGTCCCCCATGACGGGCTGCTGGGCTGTGAGTGGAACCAGGTCGAGATCATCAAAGCAGCACTAACAACGCCTTCACAGTCTATAGCTCTACTCCCACTGCGCGCCAACTCCATCTGGAGCGCCTCTCAAGTCCTCAGCCTGCGTTGGCTGCTGTAGCGGCCGGGACAGCAAAGCGCGCGGTGACATCATTGCTCCTCACGACCAATCAGGCAGCTCAGCGGGCAAACGATCCCAGCGGTGAAGTTGTGGAAGCAAACAAACACCTGAACCTTAAAATTTCAGTCAGTCTCTTTTTGGTGTCTTCACCAGTTAACGCGCATGGACGAATAAACCAAACTTTTATTAAGCAGGAGAAGCAGATGGTCACTCCCCAAACTGTCCATAACTATCATCGGTCCAAAAATCTTGTCGGTTATGGAAACACGATTAACCAAATATGGAAGTCCAGCAGGACATGAACTACAGGGATTTCGCTGTTTTCATCACTGGCGAACCACAAACAAAATTTGTTTTTCCACTTGTCCGTTTTATATTTTTATCGCTAAGAATACATTCCGTGGGCATGAGGTCAGGCCCAACAACGGATCTGTGGTCCTTCCTTCACAGCAGCTGTATTATGGTAAACTTCTTATCTCCAATCGCAAGTACAGAAGGCTATAAAGCAGGGGTTGACTCACAGCTATTCAGTCCACGCATCACTGCAGAGATAAACATTCCAGGTCAGTTCCAGGTCATTAAAAATGATTTTTCTGACCTACACCTGAACCAGGTTTTAAATTATGGCCGAGATGGAAGAAAGACAAGCCTAGTAGTGAGCTTAGTTAAAAAAAAAAGAAGGAAAAGAAAGAAAAAGAAAAGAAAAGAAGGCGTTCAAGATAAAGAAACAACAACAAAACAATGAAAGGAAGGTAGATTAAAGGATTTTCTTATGCAACGATGCCATTTTTTTAATTCAACAGACTTGGAAAGAAACAATTCATACTTTGGATGAATATTGTTTCATCTTTTAACTCTATTCATAAATTAATCAAAAATCATTTCAGGAACACTGTCAACCTACTGTCAACACGCAAGACTTGCTAAAAAACACTGGACTGATGGGGCTCTCCATTGCCTCTTACTTTATGGCCTGCTCTCTGAGGCCATAAACTGTTTATTTATATGCAAGTGAGTTTCCAGTATGGAGACATTACAACCTAAATAATTTAGGATTTGAGCAAACTGGCAGGAGTAAGGCTGTTCAACTCATTGTTGGTGCCCACTTTCAAATCTGACCACTACTGTAGGCCAACAAAGGTCTATCAGAGGGGCATTAAACAGAATATCAACTGAAAGTTTGGGGCCTAAAAAAAGACATTTTATTCACGTTAGTGTGGGAAATAAAATATATAGTTTCTTTATGGTTTTTGGTTAAAATGAATAAATAAATAAACTCCATTTATCTTCTTTCCACCTCTGTGGTGGCAGAAATTTCCAAGAGCTTGAAATCAAACCCTATAAAACATAAACATGTGCATTAACAGGAGTGGGAAGACTTTTTTTTTCCTATTAATGCTTTTTAAAAAATCTATGGTCTGTTTTTAAATAGAAGAAATTCCTTTTTTGAAGCTTTCATCACAGGACAATGACTGTTAAAGGCTTAAAACGATTCCCTCACTTTGCTGATGCATCGGCTCCTCTTCTCGGCCACGTTTACACCTCTTCGGCGTAATTCAGATGTTCAGCAGCTCGTTTACTTTCATAAAAACGTGCTCATGGAAATGCTCTTGACCACTCAACAGCAGCTACCTCCCACATAATCTTTGTGCAAGCTTTGAATGTCGGAATGAAGAGAAGTGCTGCTGGTTAAGCTTTGGTTGATCTCATATGTTGACACCAGCGCGGAGTCAAAGGTCAAAGTTGATTTCATTATTTGAAGTGATGGTTTTCCCCGTTTATGGATCGAGTTCAAGAGTCTCTGCAGAGGCAGACAAAGCGATGTGTTCGAGTGAAGCTGCAGAGCGTTTTGTTAGCGGTTCTGCTCATCAGAAAACCTGCGTTTCAAGCAAACGTTCCTCACACGCCGCAGCCTGGAGATACGGCAATGATATTTTATCTCTTACAGTGATATGATCTTAATGGAGCCCACTCAGCCACAGTGAATGGTGAATAAATGTTTCTGCAGGAAAAAAAAAAGAAACTGTGGAGAAACTGAAATTTTCTCCTTCACCTGGCCCCAAAACACCCCGCCAATATTAAATGAGCCATTTTATTTTGAAATCACCTTTTACGAGCAGTTAATTCAATAACAATAAACCAGTGTCAGTTTCACAAATCCTGTGAGTGTCATAAGAGGCACATGGCTCTCAAGCCCCTGAGAAAGCTTTTTAAAAGCCCTTTTTGTGCTGGTGAAAGGAGCTGTGTGCTGGTGAAGCTCTTATCTGATCACTCACATTCAAACTCCTTACTTGGGGGGGTGATCTTGCAGTTATATTAATATTCATTTTAATGTGTTATAGCACCACAAGTGAGAGAAGAGGTGGCAGCTTCGATGACCCGAGCGCCTTACCCGACTGGGTATTTTATCCATGTACTGTGTTGATGTTTTAAGTTTGCCAAATGTTAACTGAGGCTCTGTGTGTGTGTGTGTGAGTGTGTGAGTGGTACAGGGTTAATTGTGCTGCCAGAATGACAGTGAGGAAAGCAGCTGATGGGACAGAGGGATAAAACAGCAGGAAAAGACTCAGAGTGAGTCAGGAGGCCAATAATAGCTCCCCGTCTTAAGCGACCATGTCGTTGTAATGTTTATCTTTGCATATTAAAAGTATCTGGTTAAAGACAGATTCATTTGCTTTTATTTCTGATTTATCCTCAGGTCTGAGACACAAGAGCTCTTTTTTGTGGCGGTTCTAACTTGTGGAGTTTATCTTCGTGTTAAAAAAATACACATAAAAGAATCACAAGATGACCGTCCACATCGCTGCTACCCACAACACATTCCACCTCAAGTCTGGGATTTTGTAAAACACTAATATTACTCCCCTGGGACAGTTCTGAAAAGACCTTTGAAGCTTTCCAGAGAAAGGACCATTTTTAAATAGCATTTTGCAGCTCATCCCATGCCCAGAGTGCATAAAACAAGAAAGTGCTTTCACAAAGCCCTTAGTGCACCCCGGGGACAAAAGAATTTTCAAGTTGTAGATCTGGAGCTAGGCTCCTGGCATGATAGGATAAAAGGATGGAGATAAAAGCGGGCAGCTTACCTATCAATGTCTTTTTCAATAAACTGTAATTTTTGCTCTTCTGGCAGAGCGAGCAGCAGCCTAAAGATTCCTTTAAAATGCAACGGAGCTCCCAATAATGTCACATATTCCAGTAAATGCAATAAAGTTTTCACTTGGTTTGATAAAAACATGTAATAATCTGACAAAAAGGGGAAGAAAAATCAAATGGCTCTTTGTTTTCAAACTGATTGAAAAGAAAAAAGTAATTTCAAAACTAATTCTGACAGATGATGGAACAAACCTGTTAAAATAAATGTGCTGATTTTGAATTTGTTGCCAGAAACACCTTTGAAAATAGTTGAGTTTTGATCTTCCTTGCAACTGTGTTGCATCACATCTTATTTTCTTACCAACAATCTATACTCTGGACTTCAGACAGGCCAGTTTGGTACAAAGAATTTTTTTTTATTACCACGCCATTTATTGGAATATGTGCAGAACGTGGCGTGACATTGTCCTGCTGAAATTGGCATCCAAGCATCCAATGGCTGGATTCATATGTTGCTCCAACACCTAGATTTTGATTCAGCATTAATGGTGCCTTCATAGATTTGGATTTCAGTCACTAGTGCAGGAACTGAAAACTAGTTTAAATTCTGTGTTTCGCACCGGTCCACCTTATATGAGGCCTGGAAAAGAAGAAGTGTTTCTGGATCTTGGCACAGTATTGTGCAAAAGAAAAGAACCAACTATGTCCAGAAGAACAGAATCAGCGTTCTGGGACTTCCTTTCCTGGATGATTATATGTCACTAGGAAAATGGGGGGAAAAAGGGAAATAGGTGCAACGATTTATTGAAACATGTGCAAACATAAATGGACAATACAGTAAAATTGTAATTAGAGTTACATATCATAGATAAGAAAATGTAGAATCTGCCCTTTACATTAAATAAGTACATTAGGTCAATTGCTGTCAATAGGAAATGAGCACACCCATATATCCATGATGAGCGGTTATTGTGGGCGTATCAACCATTATACCAGAATAGATTTTAGATTAGACACCAGCAGAAGATGATAAGCACTGCAGAACATGGCCAATGTTAGAGGCAAAAAAGCAAACAGTTCATTCAATTGCCATCAAATTTTCTTTCTCAGGAAATTAGAAAGTAGAAACCTCGCCCAGATATTATCTGAGCTGCAGCAATGAGCTGCAGCAAATTTTGCTATATTTGTATTTTTAAGTGGAGATATTTGTATTTATTACAGGTATTTTGTTACATTTTGAGTCTGTAATAACTAGCAATGAGTGTTGCATTTAAATCTAGACTTTGACCAGTCAGCAGTGGTTTTAACCTTGGAACTGTCCCGTGGACGCCATTTCTGCCTCTTTCTTATTGTTGAATCATGAACTCTGACCTTAACTGAAGCAAGTGAGGCCTGTATCTCTTTAGATGCTGTTCTGGGTTCTCTTGTGACCTGGATGAGTCGTCGATGCGCTCTACGAGTAGGTTCACCTCTGTTCCAGGTTTTCTCCATGTGTGGATAACGGCTCTCACTGTGGTTCACTGGAGTCCCAAAGTGTTAGAAATGGCTTCATAACCCTTTCCAGACTGATAGAAGTCACTGACTTTGTTTCTCCGCTGTTGCTTTTTGAGATCTTTCAGTTTACTTCACTTGGTTTCTGTTTAATTCATGCTTTCACAAGGGAAGACGATTAGTTTTCACTAGCTTTCAATAGCTTTTATTTCTTAAATAAATGAAATTATCATGTAAAAGCTGTATTTTGTATTTACTCTGGTTATCTTTGTCTTACATTAAACTTAAAAAACATGACAAATATGCAAAAAAGAGAAACAGAAAGTAGGAAGGGGCAAATACCTTTTTTCACAGCACTCAGGGTTCAAAGTTATCAAGATTGACTCCAAGCCCATATATTTTACTGCATTCAGTTACTGCAGTTGCATTTTTGTTGCATGCGAAAGCATTTACACAAAATTAAACTGAGCTTGAACCACTCCAATAATTCTTGTTCCAGGACTCGTTAATTGACTAGGAAATACACACAAAACTGTTTTTCTGTAACTTCATTGTAAACACGAGACACTGCTTCTGTAAGCTGTCTGTTTATAACTATGTTAATGACCAAAACTAGAGTAAAAAAAAAAGAAAGATGGCTCTTTCTTTGTAACAGGCATGAGAAAAATGAAAGATATTAACTATGCGTCAAACAGGAGGTCTGCGTATGAGGCCAGCTCAGAAATAAACTGGCATTTTTACATTTTTATGTAACGAGTGTGCTCATTAGTGATGCTTTTGATAGCATCTCATATAAAAGAGCTTCAGCACCAGCTTATTAATGTATTGGTTGGAATTACGCAAAACAAACTGATTCTCAAATACCAGGAAATGAAAAGAACGGCACACAAACCAGACTAGATAAAATAAGTTTTATTAGTTTTTCCTCACTGTGCTGCATATTGAAGTCCAACACGGAGAAGCCAAAGTATTAACAAGGTGCCCCTGAAGACAAAAGCATGCCAAAATGTGTCTGAGAAGTCAGAAATGAAGAAAAAAAACAAAATCAAGTGAGAGTTACAAAACAATATCAGGAGCTTAATGCCCACCGACAGCCACCCAAAGGTTATTAGTGCTCATTAAAAAGTGCCAGAGGGATAAGAGAGCCGAGAAAGTACAACAACTGCAGTTCGCTGGAAATAAATAACTTGTGGGAGTTGAAAAAAAGAGAAAGGAAAAACAAAACAATATTGCTTCTAATACGGTTAAAGTGCCATGAATGTACACCATCCATGCAATCCTTTCCAAGGCACTTGGGCTGAGTGAGCCAAACCAAATAAGAGCAGGCTGACGAACACAATTAGGTTATGAGACATGATGACAGCAACGATAATCACAACAACTCATAACTTAGTAAACCAATAAAGGCAAAATGACAAAACAACTTCCACATTATCATATCGCATTACACAACGTGATCGAGCGGATCATTATTAGCATTCCTTTCATATAATGTTCCCTTTGTGAAGCTGAGATGAAGTGTATAAATGCTTGATGGAGAGAATTTAATGAGACTTTGGTTTCAGCGTGCGGGAACAGGCGGCAGTCATGTCAGTGTCCTCGGCTGCTTCCCCCTCCTCGAAAACAGGCACTTTACTCATTACTCAAAATAACAGGTGGTTCGGAATCAAAACAGCTTCTGGTGCGCTGTGAATAATCGCAATCGGAAAGCTTTCGGGCTACGAGAGAACAGTGTAAACGGCTTAAGAAGAATCAGTCTGCTGCCACACGTGTAAACAAATGCACGCGGGATGGGAGCTCGATCGGCGGGCACCTTTCCAAGCTGATGTGACCAAACCAACCCCGCGCTGATCTGCGGTAATACAGCATTTAAAGGAGGAAAGTGAAAACGTTTATACCGCGGCGCTGCACAACTTTAACATTATAATGATAACGAGAAATGAGAGTCTCTGCATGGACACGTTCAATAAACCCCCAACTGCATAAAGACTTAAGCGTCACACATCTGTCCTCTCCTGCTAACTACCTCCTCTGCTGGGCTGAGATTAAATGAAACATATAGATTTTTATCCTAACCTAATAATCCCTATGAAAGCCTTACATAATTCAAATATCCTTTTTTTATGAAGACACTGGCTGGAACTCGATATTAGCATTGAAAAGCTGATTCATATAAAGTCTCCATTTAAAGAAATTCTACTTATTTTATTACTTATCGGCTTATAATAATAATATTCATAATAATAATCACTTCAAATCCTCCTTCCTCAATTAAAGTGAAACTATACAGCTGAAGTTTTAGTTTTTACTTTGTTTTTAACACCTGAAAGAACTTTAGATTTTCCAGAAGATAAGAGAACGGATGAAAATCTCTTTATTTATCTGCCCATCAATCACACCAGCAGTGCTACGATAAATTAGATATTCATAGTTTCTCATTAAATAACTTTAAGAAGTTTCCTTATTCTTTTAGTTTTGATAAACAACTTGGCAAAACCCCCACATATTAGCAATGCAACCTGTCGTCATGAGAGCTCACTACATAAATATAATATATAGTATATCTGCGGGTGTCTATCTGCACTCCTTTAATAGCCGTCGCACACAGTCGAGAACATTACCGAGCTAATGTGTTATATGTGAAGAGACATCCGAGTATCTAAGAAAATCAAGTTCACTCAAATCGCCTTTTTTCATCACAGTGAGAGCTCTGTCAGAAACAATCGTTCCTTCCTGCTTTCAGAAGCATGAGCAGGCCACAAGAGCGATTAAGCTGAGGTCTCAACGCAACACAAAGTGTGGACTCGAAGGCTATTTTAACTAAGACATGTAGGCGGCTTCAGAAGGCATGAGTCAACTCCACGATGACCTCTCCCTCTCCAGAACTGGCGTTTATTTGAAGAGGCTGGGAGAATGAAGCCGCTTTCATCATGCAGGCTTTACCTGCTTCCCTACAGTAGTACGCCCATACGGCCAACGTGAGGCTTGGACTGCCGTTTGATTCCTTCATAACGACTGGAAGTTTGGCTGAGATGCAGAGGGGCTGTGAGAGATCCTTAATGGAACCAGTAAGCACCTGATGGTCTAGCAGCCACTCGTTACCTTTAAAAAAAACAAAAAACAAAACAGGAAGTGATGTCAAAGGACGTCCAACTTTTATGTACAGTGTACATGCCTTGCTGGTAAACTGGTAAACTCAGGCCAGGCATTAACCTCAATGTTACTTTGAGATGAAGCACCCAGTTAAGCATTGTTGCAGCACTCTGCACAGTCTCCCCCAGCGGCTTAGCGCACCCTAGCACTGCTCAGGAACCTTTCCAGATACCAGTCTGATTGGTAGTTCTATCTCAACTCTGTAAGGATATGCTTCCAAAGTCTAGGACACTCTCAGAATTCCAGTATTGTGTCCAGAATTGGCCGGGCAAGGACTAATCTGGACTTTGCTTTGGGAAATATGAAGGCGGCCATAAATTTTGGACTTTTCATCATCAGCGTTTCTCTATCATGTCAAAAAGAAAAACAAGACTTTTTTATACTCGCATACAATCTTTTTCGGGTATAAAGACATATTCAGGATTAAAAGTGTGGTTAAACTCCTGTATAGTGACAGACAGTGAAGTTTACTTGTCAGGCACACTGAATATTGTGGGCTGTCCACGATGAACCCACAGATCCACTTCAAGAATGACATAAACTAAGCTCAATCCCTGGTTTGGTCACGTGTCCGCCTTAGTTCATCCATGTTTTGAAAGAACAGATGGCTTTGAATGAGAATAGCTGGCTGGCATCTCGATTTATTGCTGAACGTAGCGCGGTGCAGCCAGAGTGCTAGGGCTGACTCAAGCCTGCACAGTAAAACAGTCCCTCTGAAATATTAGGCCAAACTCACATACCCTTACTAAATCAAATAAAGAGTGGTTGAAGACATTCATTTTCTGAAACACAGGGAATATTTTTAGACACAAGTACACATCTGAAGCGACACGACCACTGAAAGATAAATGAAAGTCGAAAAGAATCACCGGAGCGTCAGCGGTGAGAAAATATCACGCCACAGAGACCACAGAACCCAAGCCAGCCGAGATTAATGAAGCTGATGTCTAACGCTGGGTCCCAGGGAAGCCATTTCTAAAAAGCCACTAAAAAAACAATTTAGATCTGGCGTGCACTTCTAAGTTGATCCATTAAAATCCCTGCCTCTGCTCTGATCTGATCAGCATAAGTCTAGACTGGGTATAATGGGACAGCGGGGGATCACGTAACATAGCCTGGTAGCTAATTATGTGAACCAAGGCATGTCGTCTTATCGAAATGCTCTAAAAATAGCCTGCCGTTATCGAGGATTTCATGCTGCAGCGCTCAGGATGATGGAAACACTTTAGGTGCAAACGTAATGAACAGACCACAACTGTCACTAACATCACCTCACATTAAAAAAACAAAAACAAATCACATATCAATCAATCCTACGGTCAACACTACAATCTGAGAGAATTAGACTAAACCTCTTTAGAATATAAAATCATAAATTAAGCCATCCACGCCTCGTACCTCCTCGCTGGTGGTTTAAAAGAGCTTTGAGTGATTTAAGTATTTGTCTTTGTTTTAGCTGTGAACTATAAATTCCAGGTGTGGGCTGGCAGAGTGAGAATCTGCTTGTTGAACGGTGAAAACGATGTGCAGGCAGGTTAAGCATCCTTCACTTTTTGACAGATCAGAGACCAAAATAAAGTTTTGTAGGAGAGAATTAGAGGCTTCACTCCACAACGCACTCATTCTAAGCACAGGGAGGACGTTTATGCTGCAGCCCTGACTCTGGTTGGTTACCCTGACGAACAGAGAAATAACTTGAGGAAAAGCATGCATTTTTTTTTTTTCAAACAAGCTGTTATACAAAGCAGCTGCTGTAAGCTGCCTCCTCACTGTTCTGCCACCTAAATCCTTCCACTTCTGGTTCCCAGCAGATATTTGTGAAGTCTTTGCCAAACACTGCTGGGGTTTTAGAATTCAATTAACCTCTCACCTGAACGGGAAAAAAAGTCCAATCAAAGCGGCAGATCTGTCAGTCCTCGGGTTTACAGTGACGTCTGTAGGCTGCTGCTTTAGTGCTTTTCTTCAGCCAACACGCAACAAAATAATTAACTTGCATTAGTCTGGCCCAGCAACACAATGGAAATACAGCATGTCTGACTAACTAGCTTAGAAATTACAGTAATAATAACAACAAAAAAAGCCTAATTTCTGTGTCACAGCATCATGTAATTTTACCAAATAACTACGTAATACAGTCAATCAGCTTCGAGAGGTTTTTGCTTTAAAGTGAGCTGAAGGTTCTCAATCAAGTCACAGAAGAATTACTTATTTTTTATATGCAGTGGTTAGCACTTTTCCCGCACAGCAAGAAGCTTCCTGGTTCAAATCTCCAGTGATGCTGGGGTCTTTGGTGCTTGGAGTTCGCATGTTTTCCCGGAGCCTGCCTGCATTTCTCCAGCTTTTTCCCCACAGTCCAAAAACATGCACAACAGGTTAACTGGGGATTCTAAACTGACTGTGGATGTACAGTACTTACTAAAGAAGCATTATATAAATGAGTGTTTATAAGTGCTCTTTAGTTGAAACTGAGAAGTCGAATTTTGTCAACATTATCTCAAAATCAAAAACTTTTCGTGCAAAACTTTGCTTAAAATTCCAAGTGTGTCCCTGTGAACATGTGCAGCTGTGTGGCAGAAGCTCATGGATGTAACATCAGTGACAGGATGAGGTGTCAATGATGGTCAAGACACCTTTCATGGGCATGAAGGCTAAACATGCTCAGAACATTTACATGCATGATACTTCATGTAACAGTGACTGAACTTTGTCTCACCCTCTGCTGAGAGTGCCCAGCAGCTGGGCGCCTCTTCAGTGAGTTTGGTCCCTTCTGGAAGTGACAGTGTGACAGACATGATGACAGTCTGGCCCGCAGTCACCGCTACTGGCGGCATTTCTTTCCTGGCAGCTGATTTAGGCAGCGTGGGGGCTTTGGTCGGACCCGAGGGCTTTGTAGGTACCGAGTCTGTGCACTCGCGGGAGATGGGGAGCTGGATAAAAGAGAGATTTGGGTGTTTGGATTAAACAAAAGCAAGGAGAAAGCTACCCTAACTTACAGTGTCCTGTCTTTGTCACTTTTAATTCAATCTCTTCTAGCGCAGAAGCTTTTAGGACAGATTAATTACACAAACGTGTACAAAATGCATAGCACTTTCTCAAGGTTGGAACCACACTTTTCCTAAATACACACACACACGCACACACACACAGGCAACGCACTCACCAGCGAGACAGTCTCGGAGGTCAGGTCCAGCACTTTGACTTGGTGGTTGTTGGTATCGGCCACGTAAAGCAGTTTTCCGCCGTCACCGACACAGATTCCTCCGGGTTCATTGAAGCAGGATTTGTTAAACTCTGGACCCAGAGTATCTCCAGCATCTCCTGTTCCTGCTAATGTGCTACACTGCTTTGTTTTTGGATCCACCACCTTGATCTGAGGAGAATCACAGGCACACACACACATACACACAAAAACAAACAAGCAAGATGTTGGTTATCAAAAAAAAAAATTTCCTTCCTGGAATTCAAAAGGAGTTTTAACCACTTTGGCATGAACTCAGTCACTTCAAGGAACTCATTACAGAACATAAGTGTTAAATTTGCACAGTACATCTTTAAAATGCAGCCTTGTGACAATCATCTGTTACCTTGTGGTTGTAGGAGTCGGCTACATAGAGCAAGTTTTGTTCAGAAGCCCAGGCAACACCGAGCGGATGCTGGAGTTTGGCATCCACCCCTTTCCCGTCCACATCCCCAAAAGCAAAAAGGTTCTGTTTTGAACAATACAAAACACTGGTTAGAGAAAAAAACATATTATCGACTAAAATTACAAAACACCCTTAACTGCATTGAAAAGAAGACAGGAAACTGAAGAAAGCCGAAGCCTTTTCTATCTTATGAATGATGAATTTTATACATAAAAAGATTAAGACTGTGAGATAAATCATTTTAGTTTTTTGTGTGTGCCATGATTCATTTGAAACTAGCATGACCAAACAGATAATCCCATCAACAACCAATTTGTAAGAAGCTGTGATAACATTTCGATAAATTGGTGATAATTTTGTATCAGCTCTGTAAATAACAAGAGCAACAGAAAAGGACCATGATAACAATCTTCAAAGTCTCATGATTCTCCTGGCTCGCTGACTAAACAGCTACAAGGTGTTTACAACAACAAATCCTTGGAAATGTAAAATCCACTGAGTGAAAGCCAATAGGTTTCAATCCATTATCTAACTGCACAAGTGTGAGCTTGAAACATCTCAGCAACCCAGACCAGACTTCAGCTGAAGAACGAGGTAAACAGAATTTGGTCGAGTTCAAAAAGGAGCTGGAGGACCTGGAGCATGCTCGTAGATGTTCTCAACATTAAAGGGGTTGTGCACCATGAATTCACCTCCCAGACTTGAGAATTTGCAATGCAGACAACCTAGACTGAAATGGGGAAAAAACGCAATCTTCAGTCACTGTTAATTAAACTAGCTAGATCCAGCTACGTGCAGCTTCATCCTCTACCCCCTGAAAATGGAAATCAGTATTTTGTTGCATGTGGCAAGACGACAGTAATCAGAAGAATGGTTGCCAAGGATGCAGAATTATCCTCGAGTGTGAATAAAGTTGTTCCCGTTTTCCCACCATCTACTGTAGAAATATATGTATTTTTTCACAACAGATCCACAGTAAAAAAAAAGACAATTTAAGAGTTGCACTGACAGATTTCTTTCACATACTACATCAGTGTTTCTCTCTCATGTAAAAAAACAAAAAAAAACAACAACACTGTTTTTTGTCATACTGTCTGTTATTATATTAAGATATGTCCAGGATTAAAGGTGCAGTTAAATCTCTGCACGGTGACTTACTCTTTATGTGTCCACAGTGTAAAATGAGTCTGACATCTCTGCTTTAGCTCAATTTGACAACTGATATTACTGTAAAAGTGCAAACATGAGAGGACGCCACCTCAGCTTCAATACTGTTTGGCTGTTCTAGATCAACTCCTTAAACATCTGTGGGCAGCTAATAGTTTCTCCCGGCTCTTCACCATGTTAAATAAACTGTATATGACTCTCTAGTTAATTACTTCCTGCTCTCATGGGGACTTACAAGCTTGTGACTTTCCAAAAATACACCAGTGCGGCAAGACAAAGAAACTACAGCAGAGCTGCTGTAAGGGCATGAAGGTATGCACCAACATTGTTTTTCAGGCTTTCCTTTAGCAACAAACAAGAGGGTCTGTGTTTACTTGTTTCTCTTTAAAGGAAAAAAAAACATATTTTTATGCATACAAAAATAGCCCTAAACTCTGCGTGAGTGCCTAACAATGATTCATATTTGTGCAACATTTTCCTTCATAATTGTCCTAATGTTTTGTGTGGCTGGAAATGTGGCAGACTAATGTGCAGGTTTTACACTGTGTGTTTTGCGTTGATGTATGGTGACAGAGCCAAGCACAGGACACATCATCATTGAAAGTGCCGCACAAGGTTATTCTGCTCCTACAGTCTGCTTCGGAAATGGACTTTTAATTTGTCTCCACTAGTTCATCTGCCCTGGCTTTTTCTTTCTATAAGAAGTTCACCTTTTAAAGTAGCAATAAAAATGGACAATATGGCAAACAACAAGTTGATAAATTATGTGCACTATATCATGCTGGTCTGTGAAACTTCATTAAGAGATGCTGTAACTGTTTGTTTCAAACCACATGAGCATTATAACTGGAAATAAGGATACTTGAAAAGGTATCTAGCAGAGGGAAGATGATGATGAATGGTAAATAAAGCTTTTTTTTACACTATTAATTCATTCTTCCCCCATTTACTGTACACCCACAAGTGGGTCTCTCTCTCCTCCGACCAGCAACTTGACGGCTCCATCCTTCAGCGCCAGCGTTCGGATGGTGCTGCTTTCGCTATCGGCCACATACATGCAGCTCCAGGGCTCCTCTGGGGCTAAAGCCAGGCCTGAAGGCTGGGCAAAGCCTGCCTTGTGAGGGTAGGCGTTGTTCCGGTTCTCTTCGTTGCCGCTGCCCGCCCATCGCACACAAATCCCTGCCTTGGACTCGCTGTTCAAATGACAAGACAATGTCATTAAATACTAGAATGCACTTCCTGATGCACAGAGTTCCAAAAAGGAGAAAATCTGTTTGTTTTTTGTTTTTTTTTAATAAAAACAAGACTGAGATTTTATCTCCTGTTTATTTGCAGTAATTAAAAAAAGATTATTACATAATGTGACCTCCTGTGAAACTTCCGACCACAGAAGACACACAAGATGAGGAATCCATTTTCACAGTTTTAAAAGGAGAATTACAACCATGTCATTATATTATCAGAATATGTTTCGAAGCGGCCATGGCAGTAATGTACTGGTCTCTCACCTTCCTTTGGGCAGTTTTCCATCAGCTAGGAACAAAGCCCAGATCTGGTGAGTCCCTGCCATGGCTATCCACAGCACGTTGTCTTCATCGCCGCCTACACATGAAAATAAAACGCACAAAAAACCCCACAGGATAAATATGGGAGCAGGAACTGGTGTCAGTGCTCTTGGCCATCTACCAGTCAGCCTCAGTATCATTCAACAACTACTGTGATATTTGTCCTTCGTTGTTGAGCTATGTTCTTGAGCTGTGTTTGGGACTACAGTCTGCTCAAGCACAAGGACAAAATGTGTTTTTTCCAAAGTAAAAGTAAGAAATAGATTTTTTTTTTTTCAGGCAGCAAAATTATTTTTGCAAACTCCCCCTCTCCCGATCTGCTGATTGCTCAGCATCAGAACTGAGTCAAAATATGGAGCCGTGCAGGTTTAAGACACACAGCAGCCTCTCTGACAAAGGCCATATGCACTCAGCAGATACAATACTGCCACTGTGATGAACGCACAAGCCTTACAGACATGCACGATCTCTGTTGTATTTTTAATGCGGGGCAAAGTTCAGCCTTTCTTGATCAAAACGGGTGGACTGTCAGGGATACATACTTGACTCAAAGCCAGTCTAGCACTTTATAGTTCAAAAGGTGTGGGATCCTCTTGATTTGGTTGAATAATTTATTCATCCACATCTTGAATAAATCATGAATATGTGGATGTGTGTTTGGACGTTCTCTCAGAAGACAATGTCAGGGTACATCCATACTAATAAGAGTTTTTGTTTTTTTTTAAACACTCACTGTTTAAACCATACGGGTGGTGTTTAAGGAGAGATTTAGTCAGAACAGGCAGAACCTGAAAACATCTTTGCTTTCTGACTGGGTCAATGAAGCCAAAATATTAAACACACACATTTACTTAATTTCATCTTTTGAATATGCCTCTCCCATGTAATTGATAACGCTCTTCATATCACTCTGGGTTGATGTATTTGCTTTTCCATGAGTCCCAATCTGTTTTCTGCTGCCATGAACACCTTCTGTGTGTTGCTTTGAGTAACAGTTCCCCATCTTTCTAGGTCCAAGCAAAGAAATCTTTGTTTTATTTTTGCTTCCTTCATAGTATTTTCTTCAAGCACCCAGCCCTCCACTTCCTGTTTACCATGGTAAATGCATACCTTTCCCAGGGATGTTAGCACAGACAGAGAGTACTTGCAAAATTGAGCCATTTGGTACTTATAGAAGTGCCGAATGGCTCATTTTTATGGAAATTATTTTAATATTAAAAGACTGCTTTAAATTTTAAATGTATTAGTCAGGGTGTACTGAAGTTAAAGGTTCTGAGACCAGCTTAAAACCAGCTGGCTGTGGCGTAAATCAACCTGAGGCAAAAAATTAACTGCGGTAGCCCTGAAATCTTCTATGCTTAACACTTTCAATTAAGAAGATTTGTATAAATCACACAAACACATACCTCTACATTATGAAGCGTTGAGAACAGCGCTTGCCAGAGGCAAAATAAACACCTCTGTCCAGACATACAGTTTCATTCTTTGTTTCTTTTACTGAAGGACACAATTTATGGGGACAGTTTCCTTCAAATGCAACCGCAAGATCTTACAAGAGGTGTTTAATGTTCAAGAAAAAAATAATTAATTAAATCAGTCTGCTGGTAACAAAGTAACAAACAAAGTAACAAATTTAGTTTGTCACATTTTTAAATCACAAGGAGAGCAAATAGATAAACAAACTGACTTGTATTTTTCTCCTAGGGTGAAGAAAAATGGATAATCAATGTGGAATAAAAAGTGTATATGAGAGTCTGAGCTGACTGATTATTAATCTAAATTCCACATTAATGACGCTTCATGACAACAAGATATTCACCAAAGAGTTTAAAAGAAAAAAGATTCCCACTTGAATTTAAAAATAAAAGTATTGTATGAAATTAATAAGCTATTAATAATCGAGTGTATAAATAAATGCTCAAGAGAAAATAATTAAAAGGCAGGGATAAGGAGGATTTGATGCTTTAAGGAGAAATAGAAGTTTCATATTACATTGTTAAAAGTGTAAACGAATGTGTCAGCTAGTGTATTTGTGCCCTGAATACTAAAAGCTTGTTTTGAAGGTGAATCTTCTAAGACTCATACAAGGCAGAAAGGCAATTAAAGTTCCTCACTGGCAGTGCCAAGCATCACATCCCAAGGAGAGCTGATTGGCTGCTGTGGTCCCATAGCCCCGCCCTCTTTGTCTGTCCCTTGAGTGCCTACTCCAGCCAGAGTGCTGACTTTTCCCTCTAACAGGTCGATCTACAAACAGATGCAGACACAGATGGTTTATTATTATTATTTATTATGGTTGATAAATATCAACAAGGACTTGAAAAAAATACTTTTTAAAAATAAAATTGTTAAGACAACCTTTCGAATCAAGTGGTTTTCCGTGTCAGCCACGTATACAGTGTCCCCTTTAATGGCCACACCCTGAGGGGAGTTAAAGGAAGCTTCAGACACGTCGCCATCTTTTCTCCCGCTTTCAGGCCCTGTGACAAAAGGAAAAACCCAGCACTGATAAAGCTTTCGATCACTTAAAGGTAATAATAAGCTCAAAATATTTATTTTTCATAATAAAATTCAGACATGTCAATATTAAATTTTTTAAAAATGAATCAGAGTGGAATAATTATTTTTATTCATGACTATTCGTATGACAATTATTGCTATTTAGTCTCAGCAAAGAAGGAAGTTTCTTCTTTGCTGAAACTAAATAGGAGAAAACTTCAGAATCACGTCACGCTCTGCAGCTCGGCAAACCTTTCATATGCGTGCACAAAGCTGATGTCAACAACACAAAAATAAAACCAATCCTCAATTTTCTCTCCTCATTTGTCCACTCTAGGTCAGTGCCAGTTCCCAGCATGTACAAGTCCCTGCTGCTGCCAACCTCTCTGCTGGTCTGGGGACATCAGCCTAACTGCCATGTGGCTCCTCTGAGGGTTGTTGAGGCAGTTGCATAATGCTAAAATGTCATCATTGGCTAAATATTGCTGTTGAACTTTTACAGATCTCACTTATTACAACACAATAGTTTTTGTATTTAATGGCCATTTAAATTGGAGCTCGTTACATCATGCCCATTTGTTGTTGTTGTTTTAAAAATGCATTGGTGTGAAGTCTCTTACCTCCTATGACATGTAGCAGGTCTCCAGTAGAAGACACCACCAGTATTCTGTGATGTCCTGTGTCTGCTATGACAAGCCTTTTAATACTGTTGTCTATAGCCACCTTTCCAGGAAAAGAAAGGATGCTGGGTGGCAGGGCGTCTTTGTACAGCTTGATTCCCACTGTGTGAGCCTTGAGCAGACCACGCACCCCATAATAACGCAGAGCGCAGTCAGTGAAAAGCATCAGCCTGTCACGGTGGCCCTCACCCACCAGGGAGAAGAGCAAGTTGCCACGTGGTCCAAGTAGGACCAGCGTGGGCCAGCAGGAGATCTCCAGTTCATGCCAGAGACTCGCCTCGCTGTCGTTTACCACGGGGTGGCAGATGTCGTAGCGGAGCACAGCGCTTCGGATGTTGTCCAGGACCTTTGAGAACATGTGCAAAAATGGTGATGAGTTCAAGTGTTGTCCTTCAATAAGGCTCCACCTGAATTTATCAAAAAAGTTCAGAAACTTTCAAAGTCTTTTAGAAAAGTCTGCATGTAGCAAAAACTTTACAAAGCTCTTACTTAGTGATTTAACTATCCCCCCAAATTACAGGAGCACAAAATACTGGTATTCAGGACAGCCCTTTTATAAGTAAAGCGTTTGCTTTTGCTGTTAAGTTGAAAGTCATCTTTTAAAAGACTAACTGCCCTTTACAATGATTTTAAACAACACACAGGTTGACACATTTTGTATCAAAACACCCAGATTTTTAAACGAGTGAAATGCTGAAACATGACGTACATCATTTTTTGAAGATTAAAGGTTTAATTGTAAAGAAGCTCTGGATTTCCACTTTTAGTTTAAGCTTTGGATTTCATCTACATTTTTAGTTAAGCAGGTTAGACCAACATAAAGATCTATTCATGAAAAGCACATAATTTCAAAGATTAGAAAAGTGGGAAAATCTACAAGAGACATTTCAAAAACATCGGGCACATCCAGTGGAGCAATATGGAATGTCCTGAAAGAGACGGAAACCACCGAAGTACTGACCAACAGGCATTTAAACAGGCATCCAAGGAAAACAGGGGCAACTGATGACAGAGACAAATGGTGAGAACAGTAAAGAAAAAAATAAATAAAATAAAAGTGCATAACATTATGAACAACCGCCAAAGAAAAGTGGCGAAGATTAACAATATAGAGGTCTTACTGCAAAACACAAACTGCTTATTAGCTGTAATGAAACTGGCAAAAATGTGCAGAGAAGAGTCAGTTGGAGACAGTTTGGGACAAAAGGCTTCTGGACTTACGAAACAGCGATTTCAACTGTGAAAGTGCTTGAAAGTATGAAGAAAGAAGGCATCTGTTCATGATCCTAAACAATAAAAGCTCATCTGTGCAGCATGGTTGAGGTTGTTTCATGCCCTGGGTTTACATGGCCGCTAATGGAACAAGCTAACACATTTTTATCGAGAATCTCCTGATGATCACGATGGTAGTAACAGAGTAATTGCCTACATCTACAGAAACACTTTGTCTTCTGACTTACAAAGAAATGCATCCATACATTTGGCCACATTATCGACGGGAGATTATTTAGGGTTTTGGAGTCAAAAATCCAAATTTGAATCCATATGAAAATACATTTTACCTCCTGAAGAGAAGACTGAAGAAGCAAAACCCCACAGACCAATAAAGAAACAAGAAATATGATCCAATTGCATATTGATGCATATTGATGCAGTTATTGCAAACATGGATGCAGTAATCAAATATGAAATATTTTGGCTTTAAGTTACTTGCAAAGATTGCAACACTTTAACTGGGAGGTTTAATACAATGATACCATTATACCATTACCAACTTATTACTGTGATATTACCCACTTATTACAAACTATAACAGGGTACAGAGCCCATCTATGTAGAGCAAATTACATATACAGTTTTTCTGCATCAGAACGCTACAAATGACTTTCCACGAGCTTAGATATCATTGTAAACCATATAATATCTAGATATTTTGTTGTTTTAATTTGTAAAACTTTGCCTGCCTGTTTGTTTTTGATAAAAAGTAGGGTAAGTACTATGCATATGAAGCAGAATTTATTTCCTCACAGTTGGAGAGTACAGATTATTCCCCTGCCAAGCTGGCAAAAGATTTCATTTAAAAAAACAAAAGGGAGCCAATAGCAGAATATTAAGAGGAATATCTGAAGAACAGAGTTTCTGGTCCGGGATTGATAAAGAAAGTAAGTTCTTGCAATTTTTATATGCTGCCAAAATCTTATTCTCCTGTTTGTATACAGGTATAAAACTTCAAATTAACACCCTGGCTCCTACAGCCCTCTTTTTACTTGGAGTAATTTAAACAAAGTAAAAATTCATCGGTATACATGTAGATACTTTTGAAGTTAAAGAAAAAAAAGCAAAAGTTTCCAAAAAACCCAAAACATACCTTTTCATTGGGGAATTTGGCAGAGTGCACACCAACAATAACCAACCCATCTGAAAAAGAGATTAAACAGCGAACAGTGAGCGTTTAGGCAGAAAGGTGTTGCATAAGACACACATGTCACAAACGTACATGCAAAGATGCACTAAGCACAATGATTTTTCCACTGTAAAATTTAAGAGACCTTCTATGTAAACCAACCAACCCTCAAGCATAACACATTGCAGGTTTAAGTGAGGTTTCTGGAAAAGCCATTTCTCAGTAATCATCAAAGATAAGTAAACACTATGCTTATTATACAGCTAAAGACAGAAAGTGGTTATAATTTGTGACTTTGTACAAGGGCTGCAGACTTTCAAATGTTATGCAACTGAATTGCCTAGAACTATGAATGTAACAGGCTGGTGATGTTATTTTAAACACATGCTTTTGTGGCACTAAAAGTCTCCAAAGAGTCCACAGATAGCAGATATCTTGATTAGTTTCCTTCCTTCCTTACAATCATTGTAAAACTCTCTATCGAAACAGTCACTTTTGTACTTCTGTCATTCCTTAAATCAAAAACTCGACAATACGCTGGGTAAACAGAGCCCGAGCGGAGCGGCAGAAATGTCAAAGCTACCTCGTCGCTCTGAAAATGCTTTATTCACAGGGAATCGAGCGTGATCACAGATTTTAAAAAATAAAAAAGATTTCTAACAAGTTTGATTTTGTGCAGTTTCTACTATTTACAATTTGATTGCATGCAACTGTACACAGAGCAAAACAACTTTCTAAATGGAAAAAAAGACTTGTTTTCATTAATAGAGTTACACAAGAAACAGCAAAAGAGCAACTTTCAGTGACAAGGCACTTTCAAAACACTACACACTATTTATTTAAAAAGGCGTGAATCCCATGTTTAATTTCATTATAAGGCACTGATTTGAGGGAACTAAAAGCTACAGCAAGTTTTCTGATATCTTGTTCCAGCTATATGGAGCATAAAACTCTATGTGGCTTTTTCACTTTAGATTTTAATTCCAGGGACAGCCCTGAGCTGTTCAGGGCTTTAATAACCAACAAATTACAAAGCATCTAAAAACTATACAGTTGCATTAGTTCATATTTTTTAACACACACACACACACAAAAAAAATGCATTTCATAAATGAACCCCACCAACGCTCAAACTCGACACGGTCTGCAGCGGATTTCGTCACCCGCGGCCTCTGCCAAGCAGCGTAGCGCCGGCACAGATTGCAGTGACGATGGGTGGGTCGGGGTGGACTGTGGAGTGACTGGACAGGGTGGCTCCCACACCTCAGTGACAACAGCAGCAAACAGAATGTACCCATAGCGGTGCCAGAGATAAGGCAAGTACGATAATGTGTGGTGGCACTGCAGTCTGCGTGTGTGTGTCTTTTATGTAATGTTCAACTCACAAATGAATTTCAAGTGGCACATCTTCCTCAGATGATACAACATTTGAATGTAAATAAATGTAATGCCTGTTTGTCATCATACAAGTTTGATTATATTTTCAGTGATATCTTTTATGCACTTTCTCAATAGGTCCATGAATCTATTATTTATTGTATGCAGCACTTTGTCTGCACTCCCCTGCAGTTTGTACCTATAACAAGAAAAAAAGAGCTAATTTAATCCTTTTTAAGACCTCTCAAGACTTATAGATAGCCTGTTTAAAGGGCCATTAGAATGCCAGAGATTATGCTTTACATGGAGTTGCTATATATAACTGTTCTCATACATTACTGCAGCCCTGAACATTTCTAGATATTACTTCAGAGCTGCATGTGAGAATGTAAGGCCATCAGTCATGATTTTAATGCATTTGGGAATTGTGAATGCATAAGTACAAAACAATAAACTACAGAGGGGCAGATGTATGCTGTACCTATGCTTACTTAAACTGAGTCTTGAAAGTATTTTTAGCTACTGTCGCTTCACAGCTGAGATAAGGGTCTACATGCCTAAGGAAAAGAAGCAGTTTCCCTGCTCCAACGAATATGGCCCTGAGATGCTGCTCCACAACACATGACCACAGGACCAATTTAAATCGTGTACCTCCACTGAGGCCCAGTGCAGCTGAAGTGTGACTTTAAGAATACACTATAAATTCCTGCAGTGCTTTACTTGATCTTCCACCCATTCAACAGTAACCAAATAACGAGCAAATTCTATACTTTAAACTGTCCTGTAGCAAGTCAAAGCTAATGGTATAAGCATTTTTTTAACCATATTGTTTTTACACACTAAAGACAATGAAACTGAATTATCCTGTATGATGCTGAGCACCATGTGATCTGCCAGTGCCCAATGAGAAACTCACTGCAATGAAAAAATGCAGTTTCTCCAGCATCTATGAGATAATGTCAAGAAATTATACTGTAAGTGACAACATCCATCAATGAAGTGTGTTATGAAAACACACCCAGGTCATCACCTGCTTACACCTTTGCCTTTGGGGGAAGAGATACCGCACCATCAAAACCTGCATAAAGAGACTAAAAAGCAGCTTCTTCCCCGAGGCTGTGGCATCCATTATATGTCGCAGCCATTAGACGATATTGTTATTGTTGATAAATCTCAACCCTAAACCAGTGTAAGTTTTCTAATCTGAGCTTAATAATAAGCTACTGCAAACTCTGAATACACATAACTGAGTCATTGGACTTCATGCAGGAGGGCAGTGGTTAGCACTGTTGCCTGACAGGGTGTTTCCTGGCTTTAGCCCAATAACAAGTGGGATCGCCTCTAGCCTCAATGACCCTAAGCTGGATAAGCAGTTAAGAAAATAAATGGATGGGTGGATGAGTGAATTATTGACCCACACAGGGCACATCATTAATAGACATTCCCATAATTATTTTAAAAAAAAAAAAAAAGATGTTTAATAATGTTTGGCAACAGGCCCCCGACAAAAGCACAATCTTTTCTGGTTTGAGAACAGTGCTAAAAACCAGCCCCAAATATTTTTGATTTAAATCTTCACTGGGTATGACAGAGCTTGTGGTTGAGTGCCACTGGAGGGAACCACTCATTGTTGCTTTCATTCTTGACGTTTATCATTTCGTTTCAATCTGCCATCGCCTGTCACAGATACAAGCCATTTCACTCACAAACATGATGTTCTTGATAAGGCAGGTTAGGGTTGAAATTCACACGAACTATCTGACTTTAGCCTCTTTTTTTTTAGCAATGTGCTGAAATAGATTTACTTGGGAACATCATGCACAAGAACGCACGTCAGATATATTTCCTATCAAACAGGCAAAAGACAAACACGTGAATGAGGAAAGATGGATAAAACATGCTTTTCCAGGATGGCAGATGGATAGATGGAAAAAAATGAATGAATATCAAGCAAAGCATTACGTTATATTTAATGTGGACAGCAAGGAAAGCGATAAGCAGGGTTTTTTTTTTAAACAATACACAGTTTTTCTACTTTAGGATTTTCCTGGAGCTGATTAAATTAGCTGTATGGAAAGTACCTCGTAGTTAGTAGAGTATGTGCAAACCTTTTACAGAGTGTCTTTTCTCTAGTTGATGCAGGTCAGGAAGGATGTGGATGCAGTTGATGCAGCAGTAAGTGAAGAAATCCAGCAGCACCACTTTACCAGCCAGTTCCTTGTTTAAAGAGAGAGGCCCCTCCGTGTTCAGCCACTCTAAGCCTGGAGCAAATCACAGAGTGGAAAATGATGTTGTCATCTTTTTAATCATGTTTAGTCACGGTGTAGGCAAATGCTTTACACTACCATCCTAGAAGGGCTATGGATATAGTCACAAAACACCTAAAAGGCATATCTGTGGTTGGGCCTGACACAGCGTTTGTGTCACATGGGAGAAAAAGTTGGATAGTTTGATCGATCAAAGCAGTGACTTGAAAGTTCTCGTGGCCCAAGTGTTATGTTAAATACCATAAAAAGTGTTTTTGTTGTAGATTTAGATCAGCTTGTTTCACACTTCTTTCATGTGCACTCTAAATTGTGGCTGATAGCATTTGTCACGCTTAACTCGTGCACATTTGATAAGTTTACTGTCACACTTTACAGCATGGTGACTATCAAAATCCAGTACAGAGTGAAAGAGTAATACCCCTACCTAAATTTTCCATTGATAATCTTCTCAAGACTTAACCTTTCAAAGAAATGTACGAAAGAAGAACAAAACAAATCACATTGATTCATAATCATATCAGCCAATGGGGTACCTATGTATAGATGTGTGCTTTTTTAGTGATGAATCTAGTTAACATTTATTATCTTTCAGTGTTTAGCCCCAAAGGGTTTTTTTGGCTACACAAATCTCCACTTCATCTCCTTTTTTAGATCTCTTAAGTGCACTTCCACACAGTGTTTTGCAAAAAAGCTGCATGACACCTTGTTCTTGTTGATGAGATAATTCTTTAGAACTCCAACAGCATGTTTGAATTGTTGCTGCAGAATGAATTTGGGACCGATCATATGCCTCGCTGTTGGTATGCTGCAGCAGATAAGAATCTACCCCCCCAAAAAGAAACAAACAAAAAAACAAACAAAAAAAAAATCACATGCATAAAAGATTAGCACAGTACGGAGCAGCTTAAAGGCTCCTTTTCTTCTTTATCTCTGACTGCATAGAACAGAGTCCAATTAGATAAATTTAGATGAATTCTGAATTAAGAAAAAAAAAAGAAGCACGTGTTGTGGGGACCTTGTTATGTTCACATTGAGCCTTGTGTGACTCTAGCATTTGATGTTCTAACAGTAGATCACCACCTACTGGTGTGGTGAAATATTGTCAATATGCTGCATCCCTCAGCAGCAGACCTAAGTTTCCCACAACTAAACTTTAATTACATTAGCAATTAATTGGGGGGCAATATATACAATATTTAGTTAAATGCATTTGTTTAATTTTTTGTTTAGAATAGAATAGAATAGGATTTGATTGTTTTTATACTCTTATGCATATAAAACACAAGTGGATGCTGTTCCGACTATTAAAACCAAGGAACCCTGCATGTTCAGTGGCTAACAACTTATGCCCAACAACTTATCCACTTATGTAAACTAGGGCTAATCAGATTGCAAAACATTAAATCAATATGTGAGATGGTGGTAAAGCTCAAAAAGATTTTTAGCTTTCTGACCATTCAAGTACAGAAAAGATCAGATGCACTCCATCTTGTGGATCTAGAGAAAGCATATGACAGGGTGCCAACACAGGAACTATGGTGCCACATGAGAAAGTGAAGAGTGACAGAGAAGTTTGTGAGGGTGGCGCAGGGTACGTCTAAGAACAGTGTGCAGCAGTTGAGATATATAGGTTAAAGTTTCATCAGGGATTGGCTCAGAGCCCCTTCTTGTTTACAGTGGTGATGGATAGGTTAACAGATGAGGTCAGGCATGGACTATGATACTTGCAGACGACACTGTAATCTGTAAGGTGTCGAGATAGTGAAGGTGGATGAGTTTAAATACTTTGGGACAACCATCCAAAACAGCGGACAGTGCACAAGAGTGGTAAAGAAGATAGGGTGGAGTGGGTGGAGACGAGTGACTCGGGTGATTTGTGACAGAAGGATAATAGCAAGAATGAAAAGGAAGGTTTACAAGATATTAGTGAGCCCTACTGTGAAGTACTGCATTGACAAATTGACATATTTTACATATTATTAAATTACATGAATGCCTGTAATTTTTCTTCCTCTTCCGGAATAGATAAGGTAGCTAGCTAATTAATTGACAGACTATGAAGAACTTGTGTTTAAGGGTTACAAAGCGTGTGGTGCTGTAACGTTAGCTTTTAAAAGGAAAGAGAGCTCTTCCTAAGTAGACTGCAATTGTCCAACATTCTTAATGTATATATGAATGAACATGCCGAGTCCTGTAGTGACGAGCAGAGTTGGCAAACTCAAGTCAAACTGCTACGAAAGAGAGGCGAAGTGTTTAAGCTAAAGCTCTAACCTGTCTGGAAATCGGGTATCTTCAGGTCATCTCTCTCGTCTAACTTTTTTAGATATTGTTGAACGAGATCTTCTTTTTCTTGCTGTGTTGCAGCGTCACCTAAGGCGTTATCCAGCTGACTTTGGACAGGAAACAGTGTAGAGACGCTGCACCGGGACGCCATGTTTCAAGCAACAACCAGCTAGCTCGGTAAAGCAGCGAGGAGATTCATACCGCGGATTTCGACACAATAGCAAAAAATGTTATCGACTATAAGGGTTCTAAAAGAGTTTCAGTTTCAATTATCCGAATTAAATACCCTCTAAAATAGGGTTCTTATTTTTTTCAGCCTTCAAATCAAACAATTGGCTAAATTAATCGTTTAAAACGTGTAGAAAGTGTTGTTGTCCCTTCCTAGTTGTTTTTACTCCATTCATTGTAGCATAGTGGCGGTAAGTCCTGCTGTTGACATGTTATTAAACGGTGTGTCAAGAAGGAAAATTTCTCCATTTCGTTTTTAAATAATGAGGTTGAACTGTTTATCAGTAACAAATATCCGCAGTGTATTATATAATATATAAGAAAGTTGTCAGTAGCCGTTAACTTGCTGTGATCGCGGGATGTTACCAAACACCAGTCCTTGTGTAATAACAATGGTTCCGAGGTAACGTCGGGCACGTTACGCTTTATTTTGCTCCAAATGTCACAGAAGGAAAATGAAAATGACATCTGGGACTATAAACCTCTTGGCAAGAAAAAGAAGAGGCACGAATCGCCACCTAAAAACACTAAAAGAAAATGCACTTTCAGGAAATCCTCCAAGAAAGACGCATCTTCTCTCTCAATCAAGCCACAAGACAGGAACGCAAAAGCCAAAGCGGCAGAAAGTGAAGTCAGTGCTACAGCTGGAATAACAGACGACTGTAACTTAAGCTTAAATGCACAGGAGCTTAACGCAAAGAGATCTCCCACAAAAGAAACAAATCAAAGTGACAATGCTGCAGCCGAGGGCCCATCCCCTGAAGACTTCTGCCCCATCTGTCAGATGCCATTCTTCATTTTGGTTGTGCAGTCCCAAAGATGGCACGTTGCTGAATGTATTGACACTCCCAGGGATACGTGCACAGGTACAGACGTCCATACTCATCACACATCTTAAAGTTACACTTGATACCAAATCACAGCTTCAGATAAGCCTAATGTCATTCACAGCAGCCATTCAGGTCCATAATAATCCAAACCATCTCAGCTTTTCCTCGATCCCAGTGAATGTATGTTCACAGGTAATGCTGTGATCTGCAGTGAGAATAGGCAGCAGCCTGGGGAGGCAGAAAGGAAATGGAAGCAGGTTGGAGACAAAGATAGAGGGGCGAGGCTGAGATGTTTTGGGCATAGTGGGATAGGGATGGACAAAGAATTCTGTGCAATGTATCCCTTGCCAGGGAAAATGAAAAGTGCAAGATCATAGAGAAGATAAATGGATGTAGTCAAGGAGGACATGCAGAGTAGTGTGACAGAAGGGGAAGCTCGGGATAGGGATGGAGGTTGATCTCCTGTGGCGACTCCCACAAGGAACAGCTGGAAGAAGATATGGCATACGGACATATCTATGATAATTCAAACTTTTGAGAGAAAAAAATTAAATAAGAGGACCAGAAGTCCACAGGATAAACAAGTCTCCTCTAACAAAAGGTCCTTCATTTCCCATAATGCATTGTGATGGTATCCTTCATGCTTGTTGGATGGTAGAAAGAAACCTTCTACATAGCCTAACAGCTCAGGATTAAGGATTAAAAGAAATGTGCACTGACAGTGTAGCACTGATTCTATGCACTTAGCTCAGTAGTGTTTATCTCAAACAGCAGGCTGATAAGATACCTTTATAGTATATATCATCAGTTTAGTTTAGAGTAGAGTAGCGCAGTTGGTAAAGTGCTAAATATTATCCTCTTGTAACCCTGCTCTAACGAGTGCAGGCACTGTTCATTTATCTGTTCATACAGAATGTCCAGATGGTCTTCGGTGCTCCTCCACCATTCCAAACCATTACAAGAAATTCAACCACACACTTCTGGCCCACAGTCGAGCCAGCAGCGGCACAGCCCTCCTCAGTCTGTCCCAACAGGCTGAGACCAGCCTGGATTGTTTTCCAGGGCTGATAAAAAATCAGGGGTCTATTTTAGAGACTTCACAGCAAGGGGCTCTAACTCCTCCTGCATTATCCAGTCCTAGCTCCTCACCTCACCAACGTCACACCGGAACACCTCAGTCAAAACTTACAAATGGCCTTCTGCTCCTGCGTTCTCCTGGACCAGAGGACTTTAAGAAAAAGAAAGGCTGGTCATCATCTACTAAAAGCCAAAACTCTGTCACTGTTTCTCAGGAAAGTAATAAAGGGGATTTATCCATCCCTGCCATGGAAAATAGTGGACAGCAGGATAGTGAAGATTTACACAGAAGTGAGGATTCTTTGGAAAATGATAACATGATATCCTACTCGCCTCTTTCTGAGTTCCCTGCAGAGACTGAAATCAATACTACAGAGTGTAGAAAATCTCTTTTTAATGACAGTGCAATTCAAAATGAGCATGAAGACTCGATGATGCTGTTCAGTGACGGCTTCTCCAGTGAAGATGAGCTCCTCACTGACTTTATAAACAGCAAGTCAGAAGCCAGCAATGTGCAAGGAAAGAAACTGCCTTCTGCAAACACCCAGCTGGGTGCAGTTTCCTCATTAACACCCACTAATCAGTTAACTGCTGAGAACAGAGCTGCTTCCTCAGGTGGAAAAGAAGCTTCTGAAATCAGTAAGACTAGTATTCAGTCTCCACAGAGTATTGTCTTAGAGCGTCTGAGAGACACTCTTCTGAGCTCAGATAACTCGCACTCCCAAAACTCAAACAGCATTATTCAAACAGAGCAACCAGCTTCTCTTCAAGTGCCTTCATCTCAAACTTCCATTGTCCAACGATCTCAAGCCATGCCCCCTCAGAAGGGCCACAGCAAAGCCGGTCAGGTCTCCGGTCTCAAACAAACTGACATCGGGGTGTTTTTTGGCCTCAAACCACTGAGGGAGAAGGAGAAAGAAGCAGAGAGTGCACCAAATGACCTCAACGCTTCGTCTACTCCAACGGCTGGGAAGAGCTCGGGACAGAGACGGCAAAGAGGAGACCGGCAGAGAAAAAATAAAGCTGACACACCTGCAGATACGCCACAGGCCACAGAAACCATTAACCCATCAGTAGATGGACAGGGAGAAGTCTGGGGGAGGAGTGGGACCACAGGGAGGAGGAGGTGGAGGAACAGAGTCAATGCTGATGGAGAAGTACAGCTGCCCCGTTGCCCTTTCTATAAGAAAATCCCAGGTTAGTAAGCAAATGTACATTTCTTCTTGCTGTGTAAATTTAAACATTAATTATGATTTAATTTGTAATCTTATGCAAAAAACTTTCCCCAGGCACAAAGTTTGCCATTGATGCCTTTAGATATGGACAGATCGAGGGCATCGCAGCCTACTTCCTTACTCACTTCCACTCAGACCACTACGGAGGCTTGACCAAGGCTTCCACTGTTCCCATCTACTGCAACAGAGTAAGTCAATCTGTAGTTTTGATGAAATAATTTACTTAGTTTTGTTTTTATTTGGTACTGGATCACCGAGTGCCAGGGACAGTTCACCCTTAAATCACATTTACATGTTCTCTCACCACCCTGATTGTCCGTGAGGTACCCAGCTATGAAAATATTGGATGTAGAGATGTCTGTCTTCTCATGAATATATCCTTGCTTATGTTGTGCAGGATTTAGATGATTGAGGTTGCACAATCTGTGTTTTGAAATCAGAATCTGATTTATTATATGCATTGATTTGCATAAAACAGTTGCTGTTTTTCTATGATACTAAACAGTCAGGGTGATGGATGTTATCCCTGCTTTGAGTCCACTGTTGAAACTATATCCAACACCATCTCAGCAAAAGGCTGACATTTTGTCCGTTTATGTATTTCTCCTTCAGTGGTATGGAAGCGATTCACTTATTTGAAAATGATATAACGCCACCACCACCACCCCTCTCTGCCGCCAGAAATCCTATTTACTTTCAACTCATTAAAAAGCTTCCTCACTTCCACAGAATTCATAGAGGAAGTACTTGATCCATTTGTTATCTCTCTGCACTGCTTTGACTCACATTAATGGAAAAAGCGGCTTGCGTTTGGCAGCTATGAATACCAAAATTCAAATGGCTCTGATCACAGTTGAGTCAATTAAAATTCGAAGACCTTTGTGGGAGTTTTTTCTTCTTCTTTTGGACACAGTAATACAACATTTGATGTGCAGTAAAATAAGTTTAGCTGGGGCCCAGTTCTTTGCCATCCCCTTTGTTGTTACTGTGAAAGAGCTACATCAGTGAAGGTGTGTTAAATGTAGAGAATTATCTAAATAAACTGAAGTTTGCAGTTAAACAAGTGTAAAATCTTTAGCTCAGACTTTATTGCTTATTTTTGGTTCAATTAGCTACGACTTAACAATATATAATATCAGGTATGATATGAGGTATGAACTTGAAATGATATAAAAGTCAAGAGACTAGAGATGTTGGGAGTTCTTCTATCAAGTGGGTCAGGTTTATCACAGTGGTGTGTGTGTGTGTGTTTTCTGGGGATTAGGCTAAAAACAGACTTATAAGTACTTGTTGGGACTCCGTTTGCTAGGCCACAGACTTTGAGCGTGGGCGCCAGGTGGATCACAGCCCAGAAAAGTTTGATCATAATCACAGAGGGTAATTAGATTGGGAAAATAAGATTTCAAGGCCAGGGTTTGGGAGGCGGGGGGGTGAATTACTCCGCATATCTGAGATTGTTTGAAACCTGATCATCACTGTAAACTGCAAAGATTTGTTCACTCTCAGCTGTGTCTCCTGATTAGATTACAGGGAACCTGGTGAAGAGCAAACTGAGGGTGGCCGAGCAGTACGTCCACATCCTCCCCATGAATACTGAAGTCACTGTGGAGGGGGTCCGGGTCATCCTCCTAGACGCTAACCAGTGAGTCATCTGTGACATCAGCAGGGATCTGTACTGGTGACGCTGTTTTGTGACACATGAGAGCTTCTTTGTCACGCTGCTGATTTCATGCTGATCAGATTCAGCTGGTTTATTACCAGAAGGTTGATTTTCTGTCTTTGAGATTTAAATACTGTTTCAGAATTGCAGCTGAGGTTAATGGGCTCTTCACCAGCATGCATTAAAACTTGACCTGGTATTTTCCCATATGATCTTTCTGAAACCCAGAGAAATGGCTCTGAAAACACTGTGGGCAGAGGAGAAGGACACAATGAGTCACTTATAACATATGCACCGCTATTAGCAGACTACAAAAACATGCATTCATGCATTCGGGAGCAGATACAAAAGTTTCTACCGTAGCCACTTTCTTTATAGTAAAATTGTCATAAAGGGATAAATTGAGGCAATTTGAAGTATATTCAGACACAACCAAGCTAATAGCCTATTCATTATGTCACTGGGAATACATTCTTTTGAATGTAGAACACATTTTTTACAGTTGTGCTACATAGTTTCTACTTAATGACTCTATTTACTCCTCGTAATATTTCCCTGGAGAGTTAAATGAATTTCTCACAGTGAAAACTGGCTAAATTTGATTAAAACCTCTCTTTTGTATCCTTATCTGTTCTTTCAGTTGTCCAGGTGCTGCAATGCTGTTGTTCTTCTTGCCCGATGGACAGACGGTTCTTCACACCGGAGACTTCAGAGCTGACCCCTCAATGGAAACCTACCCTGAGCTACTCAGCTGCAGGATACAGACACTCTATTTGGATACCACGTAAGTACCCCTCAGTTTCATCATTTTCACTTGTTGCTATAAGTAACAACTCCCGGTAATGACGACCGCTTTCTTTCTCTCTGATTTTGGTAAACTGAGCACAACTCCAGCAGTGAAACTCAGATTTTTCAGTGTGACCTCTTATATCTCTCTAGCTACTGCAGCCCTGAGTACACCTTCCCCAGGCAGCAAGAAGTCATCAACTTTGCAGCCAGCACTGCATTTGAATTGGTGACACTCAACCCACGTACACTTGTGGTGTGCGGGTCGTACTCGGTGGGGAAAGAGAAGGTCTTTTTGGGTATGTGCTTTGCAGGAGAGTCTATGCTCACACTTTCTTTTGATGTTTTTTTTGTTTGTTTGTTTGTTTTTGAGCTGTATGGTGCATTTTCTACTCCTTTAAAAATCAGAAAGTCAGTTATAATCGGATATCTCGGCATGAGAGACATGGCTGACCCAAATGTTTAAATACAGAAAGAAATATGTTTTCTATCCACCTCTTAGTAACAGTAGTTATACTTAAAATAAATATGAAGATGGGTTTTCTAAATACTGCTTGATTTCATTCTGAGAATACACAAAGCAAAATGGTTTCTAAACCTAATAGTAGAATAGTTTTCCCCCTGTAGTTTTCTGTGTGTGGCTGACCTGTCCTATTAGAAGTTCATCTGATATTTCTTCTATATTGGAATAGGAGCATCGTTGTTTAAAAACTGGAGCCCCTCACAGTGCATTGTCTTCAAGTGGAGGCAAAGTGTTCCCTTGTGATACATGGACGATAGTTTGAAGCACTTTAGTACAATGAAAAACTGAAAAAACAGTGTTTAACTGACAGAAGGGGAAACTGCATGCATTCATTCTTTAATCACAGCTGCTTCAACAAGCGCTGCATGAAGTGGAGACAAAAGCAGACGGCTAGTTTAATTGACTGTAGCACTTTACTCATCCTTTTTGTCCTTCTGTTATTCCACAAAAGCATTTGTACACGTACAGCAAACAGTTTACAGGCCAGGGAGTGCCATATTTAGTCAGTCAGTTGTTTTCTGTTTTGTTTTTTTTAATAAAGGCCTGTTGAGTTTGAAGAGTTTGTTTCAGTAATGTTGGTGAAAACTAAAATCCACTGTTTTCCTGCAGTTTTCATTCTCACACAGACCTCGTTCTGCTTCATTTGCAGCGCTGGCAGAGGTTCTGGGGTCTAAAGTTTGCCTCTCTAGAGACAAGTACAACACCATGTGCTGTCTGGAGTCGGAGCAAATCAAAGGACGTCTAACCACCGACTGGAAGGCAGCCCAGGTCCACGTGCTGCCCATGATGCAGCTGTCCTTCAGAGTAGGTGCATTTTTCATGACTTGTTTTCCCAAAGTCCCACCATTCTTAATATTTTAAGTTCATATTTATACAACAAAGAGCAGATTTACAATGCACGTTTTAATTATGGCATGTGAGCCATGTTAGCAACACACATTAAGTCCAAATGTGAACACCAGCAGCAACAAAATGGTCAGAAAATCGTCATGTTTTTGTAAAAATCATATCTTTCTTGGAGAACTGGTATTTACATATTACCACAGGTAGGTCTCAGAGGTGAGAATAGATGTAGCTTTTCATATCTGCTTTATTCTCCTTAATGAGCAATGTTCAGAGGAGCTCACATCACGAGGTAAAGAGACTCTAAAATACATGTGTGAGATTAAACTACAGCATTATGAGTTTATTCAAAGACTGGTGGGAAACAACTTCTTTTTGGTGACTTTTGCTTATTTGAGTTAAAAATACTCGAGCGCAATACACAGTTTATTCATGAAATGATCGGGAATCGAGAAAATGCACAGATTTCTTCTAGATAAGCTAACAGTCACGCATATGGTTCTTACTCCACCAGGTCCATGCTGAGGCAGGAAAACCCCCGACAATGCAGCTCTTTTAAGTTGTCCTTTTTCTCCTCCCTTTTTCCCTTCTCTTTCCAGAAACTGCAGGATCACCTGGCACGCTTTTCTCGTCAGTATGATCAGCTGGTGGCCTTCAAACCTACCGGCTGGACCTTCAGTCAGCAGATAGAATCAGTGGAAGACATTCAGCCTCAGAAAAGCGGCAACATCACCATATATGGTACACACAAAGCCTTTTTTCTTCTTCTAGTTTTTGGAGAGGAAAAAGAAGTGTCATATATAAGAGTATTATCCCACAACAATTTGAGTGTTGTTAGTATTGTTGTATTTAGCCTACAGCTCCCTCTTTTGGTAAAGCCTGAAACAAGTCTTATAGAATCACAATAGAGCATGGCTTGGTTTCAGACTGCTCTGGCTTGGTGGCAACAGGATACATAACGTCAGTGCCCTGGGGTTGTGGATCTCCTGTGGACAACACTTCCTAGTCTAGCATTAAACCCCAGTTCTAAATTTGGGCCATGACTTGATTTTTCAATTGCAGATTTAGCCAGTTTTTCTTCCTAACCCCTGTTTCATGTTCTGAATAGATTCATCAGAAGCATCAGCCATCTGGCTCGTAACCTCCAATCACCAGCTAGAGGCTTCTGGGGTGCACACTCACATATATTTTCTTCCTTCTCAGCAGTTTGTGTGTCACTCAGGCGGAAGCCAATTTGCACTCTCCCTCTCTCTCTCTCTGCCTTGTTTATCTCCTCCTTCTCGCTCTTCCCTGCCATATGCCGCCATTTGCTGCAAATGTTCTCTGCATGTGGAAACGGACTGACTTTATCCATGAATAGGCTTTTTTCCCCCCCTTTTTTCTAGCTAGACCTGTTTAAAGCAGAGGAGCACATACAATTTGTCCAGGGCTAAAATGTGGATAAACACAAGGCATCTGCTTTCTGCATTGGTTCCAAGCTAGGTTTTTATTTTGTGTATTAACTGAAAACTGAATAATTCTGCATTGTCCCTTAGAGGGGAACAGTCTGAGCCTGTGGACGTCTTCATTGAGCATCTGGTCCGGCTTTTAAAGCTTTGCCCTTTTGCTTGCCTGATGGATTTCCCTGTGTGTTTAACATCTGTCTCCAGCGTTGTTTACTGCAAGCCAGTTTCCCTCTGAATTGACTAAACTCTAAAAATTTCCCAAAGGAGAAGTAAAACTTTCAAATTAGCTAATTGCTTTTTAAAGAGCTGTCGGTTTATGATGATATCAACCCATCTGTTTGTCTGACAGGTATCCCCTATAGTGAACACAGCAGCTTTCTTGAGTTGAAGCGGTTTGTGCAGTGGCTCCAGCCCCTCAAGATCATCCCTACAGTTAACAATGGCAGCTGGGCCAGCAGGAAGGCGATGGAGAAGTGTTTCAGTGAGTGGCTCATGGACGTTAAGAATAAACAGTGACTTATTTTCCAGCTGCCTGTCGGTGCTAAAGGAACACCCTAATAGTATGCGATACTTGAAGTGTTGTATGGACTGGTTTATTTTAACGCTATTTGTTTCATTAACTTTACATTTAAATTTAGAGGAAGCGGTTGTGATTTTTAGACCTGAATTAGAAAAACTCTGGAAGCTGTGTTATATGACCCTGACATGATTCATGTATTAAACTTACAGTTGGACCAGGGTCATCCAGACTCTTTTACCATCTCATTCATTTGATATGCTGCAGGTGCTGCTCTGAAACTGTGCAATTTTTTTTTTTATTGTGATTTATTTTGTACATGATCAAAGTTTTATGCTGAAGAAATAAATATTTTAAAATAACATTGCTACCGTTTTTTTATTTCTTTGCAACAATACCACTTTAGAAACTTTTCTCTCTAATTGCTCTATATTTAATAATACTTGATATTTCTATTGCCTTCTTTAAACAATCAGTTTTATTCCCCAACCTACGTAAAAGCACCTAGAAGAGCCCATCAAAGCTTTTAGGTTTATAAGACATATTATGACTCTAAGTATTATATTGATAATAGTTGTTTTGGCTAATTTGCTAACTTTACATGGTCAGTTTGGAAGGTTGCAGTCAACATGTGGATATTCACTGCTTAATCTTATGTTGTGATTCATACTGATGAACCTCTGCAGCCACTTACAGTGTGTTAGGAGGGAATGCCAGGTGAGTGTAAGCCCTTTTTTTTTTTTTTTTTTAAGATGTCTTCGGTCTTGTCTTTCAGGAGTTTATCTCTGGGTCAGCAGACATACAGTACAGAGATGGTTTTTGATTTCGTTCGTCCTTAAGTTAAACCATCTGTCTTATCATGTGTTAAGGTGTTTCAGGGTGCATGTGTATTTTGAGCATCAGATACCAGAGTAGGAGGAGAGAAAAGGAAAAAAACAAAAGCTGAACACTTCAGAAATGTGTCCTGTAGATTCCACCATGTGAGAAACACCGTGTAGCACAGTGCAGGGTGCAAGTTATCTATACAATTTTAACCTCCTAGGATCTGGCGTCCACACATGTGGACATCACATTTTGGGTTGTCTAGACCAAAATACAAAATTTTTCTCTACAAGGGCCTGATATCCACTTACAAGGACATTATACTGCCACTGTTCCATCAAAATTTATAACTAATATCCTCATACGTGGCTCTCATTTTTGTTAGGAACAGAAATCAGGTAAAAAAAAACAACAAATCTGCTGATTCTTTGTTTTTACATTCATTGGGTCCCAATATGCCCAAATATCAAAGAGAAATTAAAAAATGCATGCTGTGGAAGAGTTCGGGTTTTAGGAGGTTAATCTAGGAATTTGGTTTCCACATCACCACTTTGCATAAAAGCACTCAGAAGAGCTGCTTGGAATATTAATTCACAGCTTTTAAATTTAACCACTTATGTTAGTTTTTGGCAAAAAAAAATAGATGGATGTCTATATATATATATATATATATATATAGACAGACATTAGGCATTTCATTCCCTGTCCCTCTTTCCTCTCATTTTATTTTATGTGTTATGCTGTGGAAATATCAAATCATACAGTTACATGGCAGTAACACCATTCATTTAGACCGTGTAGACATGGTGGAGATGACCTGCTGAAGTTCAAACTGAGAAGAAAGGTGATTTAAGTAACATTCAAACCTCGAGGCAGATGGGCTACAGCAGCAGAAGACCTCACCACCGACATCTCCTGTTAGTTAACAGGAAACTGAAGAAACAGTTTAACCATGCTCACCAAAACTGGACAACCAGACATTAGAAAAATATTACCTGGTCTGATGAGTCTCAATTTCTGCTGCCACATTCAAACAGTATTTTTGCGTAAAAAAATGAAAGAATGAATCGATTCTGAACAAACTGGTTTGCAGCAGTTCAAGGGAACAGGCCTTGCAGATAAAGTCCATTTAATGCTGGACCTTCACCTGGAACGGCGCTGGTTATTTGGCACAATACAAAAAAGATTACAACCAAGTACAAAGTAAAGTGTGCAAGTGTCCTCAGTTATTTGAGTCACTACTACATGTCTCAAAACAGCACAAATAGGTGAAGCAACACGATTCTGTCTACATATTAATGTTCCCCGAGGTGCTGAGGACATCAGCTAATGGTCTCTTCATTGTTCATCTCCTACTTGCTTTGACTTACTATCAAGGAATCCTTGCGTTAAAAAAAAAAAGCCAAACAGAAAAAATTAATGTATGCCAGCATTTTATTAGTGCACTCATGTAATCACTGCATACATACAAAGAATCTCTGTGTCATGGTCTGGGTGTGTGGCTGTAAAGTTCTGCTGAAGGTCTGGACCTCCCTGGTATCCACCCATGGGCAGGGCCTACAGCCTCCCTCACCTGGAGCTGATTGAGGCAATTAGGTTGGAGATTTAAGCTGCTTGCTGACACTGCTTCCTTGCCAGTTCCTCAACAACCCTATGTTGGTAACCAGGCCTCATGCTTCATGTCTATGATCCTCAAGTGCTTTACTAACCTTGCAATCTTGTGTTCTAGTTGCTCCTGGGAATTCCATCACACTGAATAACTTATCCTTAAATCTGATTAACCCACCTGCTTTCAGAATCATCTCCTTGCCTCACCTGCCTGCCCTCCTGCCATTACACTACCACAGGACCTTCACCGCTCAGGACAGCTGACACACACCACCAAACCCACCTGGACTACACCACCTCTCCTTCAATGTTTCCATCTCCCACCTGCACAGTTTCCATAGCTTCCACCCTCTCCAGAACTCCTCATTGGCTACTGCTTTAACACTGCTCTCCTCTCTTCCAGTGCGTACCTAATCACCAGCCAGCTGCTGTTGCTTTCTTGGACCTGTCCCCTTACTTTATCCCTCTCTCCTAGCCAAGACCCCCACGCCCCATGTGTCAAGCCTTAAGTCAAGGGCCATTGTAAACATCATCCTTGTGCTAGCTAATAAAACTTTGTTAAACCCTTTCCTCCGCCTCCACTTTGGGTTCTCTGCACGTGGGTTTGATTTTTGGTACTCTGCTCTCAATCACCAGACTTCAGTGGTTACAAGGTAAACCAGAGATTTATCAGCATGGTGATAGCATTCACATTAGATATCTGGCTTTCCTAAGCCACAGGAATATAAAAAAATGGGATTTTAATACTTTAAATGCACACGTGTATATTTTCAAAATATATAACTTTGTCAAAAAGAATTCAGCCGTAACTTTTTAGGTTAAATCTGTTAGCTGGTGCTTCTGGTGATCTTACAATCGAAAACACACAATTGGGTAGGTGATGTTAGGAAAAAGTACTTGACATCGTACTTGAAGACATTCGAATAGGCTCAATATTTACTTTCATCGACATATTTACACCATTTCTTCACAACATGTCATGTACAATTTAATATCTTGCAGACACTGACATCAGCCTGGGAAAAGGCACCGTTAATGCAGCACAAGGAACTATTTTTCTGCCTAATGTCTGCCTTTTGTTTCCTTCTTTGGTAACTTTTGACAGTTTCCTCTTATCTGCAGTTAATTAAACAAGCACTGAAACATACACTGAGTACTTGTCCAAAAGAAGATCACATCTATCTGGTCACAAATATGGTTTATGCAAGGTGCAAAATCATTTTCATCCTTCATTTGTTGAGTAAACTGGTGACAGATTTAAAAACAAAACAAAAAAAGCAAGGGAAGGGAAAATACTGTCAGCTATCATAAGTGGTCAGCACAGGTCATATAAACACATGCTGGCTTGAAGAAGGAAATTTCTCATTTCTAATTAGCATTTTGCCAATCAGTGCAGGTGAAGTTTGGCAGGTGCAGCTGCTGGTTTCTAGGTTGACGCAGGAGGGTCACTTTCACCTGAAAGTAGATTTGCTTTTCAGATAGACTGAATGCATGCATGAATTAACACATCTATATCATGGACTCTTATAATCTGTTAGTGCGTTGTCATTTGGTTGATTGCAAGTTATGAGCATACCTCATTCTTGAGTGACTTGCTGATAAACGTGGTGAACTCCTCCACAGTGCTGACCTGCAGGTCATTAACTGCCAGAATCTGGTCGCCTTTGTGGAACAGACACACGGTCTGTGGCTGTCCCGTCCACCCAGACACACTGACACACATACACAAAGAGAGGTTTGAGTTTTCCAAGCACTCTGTAGCTTCTGGCTCTTCTATTTAGCATACCGCAGAAAAGGGTTTTCACAGGACTGTATACAGTCCTTTAAAAATTTAAGTGCATGCTTACTGCTTCCATGGGCATTTCATTTCATTTCATTAGAGGCCAGGTGCTTATAGTCGTATGCACTTGATCATCAGCAAGTCTGAGCATGTTATGAAAGCAGCTTTGGCAGTTTTCATGAGCATTTGTGTGTTAACGCAATGCCTCAGTCTTCTAAAGAGTGGAGGTCCAAGCAAATTCACTCCAAGAAATGACAAAAAACACAAGATCTACATCTGAGATTCTACAGGTCTCAGTTAGCATGTTAGATGTTGGATGAACAGATGAGACCGCTATTCAGTGGCACGCAAAATATCAGCACAAACATATCAGAGAAAAGCAATTAAACTGACACAAGAAATAGCCTAATAAATTCAAACATGCCACGAATAAACAATATTAAGCCTCGTCAGCTGTAAAAGCGCAAGTAAGGACAAACAGTCCAACTGTGGCCAGCTTTGCCAGTGATACACAGGATTAAATGAATCCTGATCAACAGACCTGAGTAAATATGACACAAATGTCTGAGATTTTTGTGTTTCCATAAATATTAACAAGTTGGAAAGCATTTAGTCAAACATTTGACACTACATCTTCCAATTAGACCAGGCTTCTCAGTTATCTGACTCAAAGCAGTCCTATGTGAATACATTTTCAGTTTGAGGATTGTTGGATTTCATCCTGATTTTCGATAAACCCACCTGGGCTTCCTATCCACCTCTGTTAGGGTCAGGTAGTTTTTAAGGTCTGCCTGTTTCACCATAATATCCCGCTCTTCTGTTCTGTGGTCAGAGCTTGAAAGAAAGACAAAAGACAACAACATCCATTGTTCTATCAAATCTTTAAAGGTATGACCCAAATCAGTTCAAACTGGGTGATCTTTCATGCTTTAATATCACGTTTATAACTTGATTGTCCATTTACTTCAGTTAGTGTGCACTGCCTTCTGAAATACATGTCTTTCACATCAATCTCTCTGTCAATACTTGAAAGAAAATTAAAAGACAACAAAAGCTTTATTAGGGAGTGTTATATCTTGTACCCGTAAGAGAAGTACATCTAAAGCTAAAGCTAAATCTAACCATCCAGCTACCTTTCCTCACAACTTGAATTTATATTATTGTACTCATTAATTGTACTAATTTTCCCCAAAAAAACATTATGAAAAATACACAGTTTTAATCAAATTAGTTAACAATAAGTGAAATGAGGGGAAGATCGCAACCAGTGAACAACAAAAGCAAAGGGGAAGCACACAGACTAAATATAGGCCAGGAAGAGAAGGGTAATAAGTAAGACAAAGGCATTAAAAGGTCCCATATTAGAAAAAAAGCATTCAGCATAGACCATGATGTCACTGAAATGGAGACATGGGACATGCATAGACATGAAGACACAAAAGAAAACGATAACAGGCAGGACTCTTACACATAACCTATTAAAATTCTTGGCTAAAACTTCAATGACTTGTTATTGTTTTGTTTTGAAAGGCTGCTTATCACCAGCTGTCATCGCCTTCTTGTAGAAATCTCCAGAAACCACGCCAACCAGTCTAACATGTCAGCATTCAATTCTGGTTAAGTCAGACTGCGGTGACAACTTTTTTATTTTTATATGACAGACATTGCTATAGTTGGGTTTTAAAATGCTACTATGTCCATGTGTCATGTAAAGCAACTTATCCCTAATACAGGTTAACACCTACTGGCACATTGTGTTTGCTTATTATGAAACTGAATTAAAAAAAAACAACAACTTCCTGTCTAATCTCACCTCTCATTGGAGTCATTTTTTTCAGATGAATCCAATAGTTCAACAGGGGACATGGCACCACGGTCACTAGAGCTGCTGCTTAAATCTGTAGACCAGCGTTTACTGTATAGCATAAGGAAATAAAACACCAGATATTAGTAAATGTGTAGTCTGGCTGCATACACTTTGCATGCATACAACAACAGTCATTGGCACTGTATTGCAAGTCTGGAATGGACAGACATCCACATTTACCCCCATGATAGTGTCTTTTGCAGTTACTCAAAAAAGAGGACCAAATGTGTCATAAATGCAGCATGGACGAGGCAAAACATTCAAAAAGGCGAAATGTAGAAGCAGTGGAGGAGTGGAGTTTTTATACCACACTGTAGAGACAGGGAGTACAGAAGCAATCATTCAGTGTTGCAGCACACCAGTTAGCCACATTGGTGTGAAATGGAATAATTACTACACAGGTCAGTATCACAGACATTTTAGTAAGGCAAACAGCAGCAGGAGATAATGGCTAAAAACTGGAATAGGCAAGAAACACCAGTCTGTTGCGCTGGTGATCAGCGTGGGGAGATCAAACTGACTGGTTTAAACTTGCTCTGCAGAGGAAAAACAAAATCTAAGACTCCACCTCAGACTGACGCACTTAAAATTTTTAGTTCCTTCTAGCCTCGCTGCACAAAGAACATCATTGTTAAACAGAAAGGCATGAATGCACGAAAGAAACAGTTTGTCGTCAGTGCTTTAAATATAGGATGATGATGAAACCTTGTATTGTTTGATGGGATTCCTTTTTATTTATTAAGAAAGACATCATGACGAGTGAGTAATTTGCAGTATAGGAACCCAATCCTCTGCAAAAAGCATAAAATATTTGTACAGGACAAAATTCAGTTTAATTGAATTCTGTCTGTAGAGTGCAAAATAATAATAAGAGTCACCTCAAGGCGCTTTATACTGTAAGGTAAAGACTGTAAAATAATACAAAGACTCGCCTATAAGGAAGCACTGGGCGACAGTGGGAAGAAAAAACTCCTTTTTAACAGAAAAAATCTGTTGCGATCGGCTGTGGGTGAGGGCAGGAAGACAGAACAAAAGAGACACTTTACCAGGCAAGCTACCCGAGTTGACCTTTTCACAATGTTTTTATTGTACGCAAGCCAAGAGGCTTTTACATAAGAAGCAAAAGGACTTAAAAAAAATTAATTTGTGTAAATAATCTGTAACAGACATCAACAGTAGATAATGCACACAAGTAAGTGTAGTTTAAAAGCGCCTTTGGATTCACGTACAGATAACACAGATTATGTTAAACGGTTTCACCCAATCTGAGAGATATATAATTGATATGTTTAGCTTATATATCGGCCTTTTTCAGTTGTGCCATAACACACATTCACAGCCTAACTGTAAATGAATCAGTAAAGATGTTCAGTCCAAGTGTAGAGGCAGAGTGCGAGTTGAGACACAACTTCTTTCCCAAGATAAGAAGATATGTTTCATGTTGTCAAGCACATTTGTTGCTAAACTGGCTCTGAAACGCTGCCTTTTATAAATTCTTACCTCTTCCTGGAGTGTAAACAGTTCCGTGCGCTAAAAATAAGTCTGGTTGTTGTCAAGGTGTTTGTGCCCGTGGCACCACAGTTACCTGTGATTATTATTTTTGTAGGGTGCTCACAACACATGTCACGAAGGGCTCCAGGGCACTGATATAGAAGACTGAAGTAAACAAGCCAAACAGAGATAGGACCACTAACTGCGTGAGAGCTACCTGTTGTTGTCATCATCTGGCTCCTCAGCAAACGGTGGCAGCGGGGTCTTCATTTTGTCAAAGGTCTGAATGACGGTCCTCATCAGCGTGCTTTTGTTAGCGTCCTCAACTTCATGGTCCCTAGAGGCATTTGGTACGGTTACCTTTTCAGCAACCATAAGCAGTTAGCTATCATTATTATTGTCATTATCTTAAAAAATTCTGTATGCTTACTCTGGCTGAGCTGATTCTTCAATATATTTGAAGCCACTCATTGTTTCATATCTAAATGAGAACAAACATTATGACATGTTTTAAAGAAGTCTGTATGACAATAGAAACATTAATTAATACTTACAATGCTTCCACACTGTTGCGTCGTTCCCCACTTGGTGGTCCATCTTTATTCACATTCTGTGCATAATTAGAAAAAAGAAATTGGTTTTACTAAAAGTCTTAGTCACTGTACTTTTGATCAAAGATGTGATTCATCATTTGTCACATATGCTACGAAACTGTTTATCTTTAGGTTTTGTGCTGCTTTTTTTTCAAACCTGGACTTTGGAAAACTCTAACATGAACATATTCTATTTGTCATTTTTATAGAGAAAACACATGATTGATCAGGCCAAAGAATTAGCAATGAAAATAATTTTTAATCCCAGTTGTACTTTTTGTGGTCTTGGAACTACATAGATTGGTTCCTCAGGCTCAGATGCGCGTCTTTTAGGATCCGCTTGCTCCTGTTGAGTAAGATGCAAAGCAATAATGCATACAGTCAAGTCTAATTCTCAAATGGAGAGAGGTAATTTTGTTTACTATCTACGAAAAGTCAAGTGAAGATGTTGCACCTCGGGTTTTTCAGAGACATTCTCCAACGTCTTTGAGGACGGATCGGACATTGACCGGAATTTTAGGAATCCCTGACAAGTAAAATCACACACGCACACATTCAAACATTTGCATTGTCCTGATAAGACAAACCCCATAAAAAATATTTTATGCAATTGAGAAGCGTGGATTGGAAGAACAAAGAAAATTGCAGAAAGAAAAAAAATAATTAGGATATAATTTAGCATTTGGATGCTTTCTGGTTGAGAAAGCATGAGCCAAATTAACACAGAGCTTTTGGTGACTAACCTTTTCAGCCTCTGCGAAAGAATTCGTCTTTCTGATGAGTGGTTTTGAAATTACCTGTAAAAAGGAGATTTTTGTTGTTGTTATTTTTGTCATAGAAGGAGGCACTGTATATTTATATCAAGGTTATCTGCTTCCTTTTCTAGAGATCAAACATAGAAGTAGTATAGCTTGTTTATCTCAACACAAAGACTGGAAACAAAGGAGTTTGCAGGGAATTAACTTGTTGAACGTACAGCTTATTATCTTTCTGTAAACCCGAAATACTCTGACAGATAATAAAAACGTGACTTTTTATTTTTTATACAGATTTCGAATAAGATATACGTCGGATAGCTGCTGGTAGCTGGATTTTGCTAACTGGCAAGCTGTTTACAGTCTTAACTAAGCTGAGGTAACCAGCTACTGACTCCATGTGAAGTGAATGTATTTTTTTTTAAATGTCAAAGCTTTCCTCAGATGCTGTGCATGTGTTGAGTAGATATCGCCAAGTAGATTTTGAGTATTTACCTCAATCGTTGCCTGCTTATAAGGGAACTCCTGTAGGAGCAGGATGGTCCAAGTCAGTGACAAAAGAAGCAAACACTGCATATAATTAAATTGTATTTATTATTTTTATGGAAAAAAAAAGGTTAAATGTACCCCTGAAGAGGAGAGTTGATGAGGTCGGCTTTTCATTGCAACAAACAGGTCAGAGAACCAGCCATCCACATCGTCGCTGGAAGAATAAAGGATACCAATGAAGGTCTTTTTAGGCTCCACAAATGACAACTACTGGGTTTAATTTAAAATTCAATACCAAAACTAAACGCAGAGTGGAAATAATAACAATTTAGTAAAAAGGGGCAATTTAGTTTGAGCAAAGCCGTCACCAGATGATAAATGTTACTAAACCAGAAAGCAGCATTATGGTGTCTTTTTGATTGTTCAAACCTCCTAAAATAGTAATAGGGTGTGAAGGGCAGGGAGGAGGTGAGAACGTGTAATTGAAAGCCTGTTGTCTTGGTTTTGCCATTGCTGACTTTCAAATTAATGCAGTTTACTCTTACAGGAACATATTATGAAAGTTGAAGGACCCCCCCCCCCCTCCCCCCAAAGAAAACAATATAAACCAATCTCTTTTGAAAAAGTTACACCCATTAAAGTTGGCTGCTTTTATCCACACTTCAGATGAGTCAGACACTGTCATAACAAAATGACTGTAGTTTATTTTGAAAAGCATTTATGATTCCTTTTTTTTT
>NW_005187597.1:1099959-1100992 GCF_000239375.1 Pundamilia nyererei
CCTCTGGTGCAAATTACTGACCTCTGTCATCATTTTAGGTGGGGGAACTTGCACAATCGGTGGCTGACTAAATACTTTTTTGCCCCACTGTATCTTTGTATGTTGGTATTCAGCAAAATATGTAAGAACTGAAAAGTTTTAATTCCTGCAAACTGACGAAATCAGCTGTTAATAAACGTGTCAGATTTGTACATTAGATTCTGTCTTTGTCAGATTATCCTTCTGTGCTCATCTGCAAAAACAGGTTTTCTAATACACCGTAAGCGCTGACAAAACACCAGGAAATACCAGCACCAAAAACAAAAACCACCCATCAAGTTTCCCAGATCTCATACAATACCTGGCTTCATTTTTACACCAAACCTTTGAAAAGATGAAGATGATAACATGAGAATGTATCACTCTCTGAAACTCAACCTTTCAAAAAAAATTAAAAAACTATCCTTATTATGCCCATTCCTCTATAAATGCACTACATAAAGGCAAAATCTATTCAAACACAAAGCTTATGTCAAGAAAAACGTCGTCGAATTTAAACACTGAGAAAAAATGCCCATGTGCAAGCACACGAGGGAGGAAAGTGAGTCGTTTACAATCAGCGAATTCAAAGTATGAACTCATAAAGAGCATTAACCCATCTCACTAACTTGCTGTTGAATGGACTTTAAACTATACAAAGACAGAAAAACTACTAATTGCAACACAAGTACAGCATAAGTATTCTTACCTGTGGAACAGCTGTTCACCTCGCACTCTCTCTGGCAAGCTGCGCAACTGCTTAAGAAGCCAGGTTGTTTTTTTTTATCTCTTACAGTGACCGGAAAAATCTAATATGAACTGGAATTTCTGGTTACTGGAGTGACAACTTCAAGTGCACCTTCTCGGAAGAGACAATCCCAAGAAGATATGCTCAAAGCATTACAGCTATTGCCAGTCTTGGCAGTGGCAAGCAGCAGAAATGAGCTTCCTCCGAAGGGTGGCTGGCTTCTCCCTTGGAGATAGGGTGAGAAGTTCGGCCATCCGGGAGGGGCTC
>NW_005187597.1:1102245-1128236 GCF_000239375.1 Pundamilia nyererei
AACATGATAAACAATTTATCTATGTAATCAAAAAATAAAAACTTAATGGGACTTATGTCAACATATAATCTTCATAATAACTTGTTTGCTGACTGGATGAAATGTGCACAAAGCAGCTGTCACTGATGTAAATAAATAACGTAATGCTTATGTGACTCAGATTATCATCCTAACACCCAGTATGATTTATTGGACTAGTTAACGAAATAGAAGTTTTACTCTGCTGCAGTCCAGGGAACCACATGTACACTTAATATACAGAGCCATCATCAGCTTGTTTTGTTTACAGAAAGCTCAAATAAATGTAGTTTTTATGAAAATTTGTTGCTATGATTAAACTATAAGAGTTTGAGTTGGTGGATGAATGGATGGGCTGGAGCCAATCCCAGCTCCCATAGGGCACGAGCTATTTGTACCTGGCATGAAGGTCCTGGGTCATGGCAAGAATTTTTTAAACAGGTATTAACAGGATGAATTGAATTTTTTCTGGCAGCAGGCACTCATGTGTGCACTTGATATATAAATAATTAGGCACTGTCCATGTTTCAAAAACTTCACAAACTACTTCAAATGTGCATGTGGGTCACAAGTACTCTCACACATGCATCAAGGCCAGTGTCAGGCTGGTATTAATAGAGCTCCTAGGGGCTTCATGTTTAGTAGGACATGGAATAACTCTTCAGAAAATCTGACAGTTTAGCTGTCTTTTTGACCATCTTTGCCAGAAAACTTCATGTGTTCAAAGTTTTTAAGGCACTAGTACAGTAGAGGCAGTAGGTGACATATATTAACCCAAGCCTCCCCTTCTTTGACAAGAAAGCATTTACATCAGTTGGGGGGGGGGGGGCAATAAGAGCCCTTGTGGTTGTGCTGCCTCTGGTTAGTGAGGTTTTAGTAGCACTTCTGTATGTACTGTACTTCTGTATTAGCAAAGTCGGTGGGAAGGGCACAGCTGACGTAGGGCACGTCCACTTTTCAAGAAGACTTTTCAATGACTTTGATTCATTTCATGGTGTTTGGACTTCTTTTACCTGGAGTTCTTGAACTCTTTCTTTTAATTTTCTTCATATTTTCTGCCTGTATGTATTTCAGAAAATGCTTTTGAAACATCAGCAGCACCTGCAGTGGCAAAGAGAGGCATAGCGGCCAGTAACTGGCAACCATGCAGGTGGAAATAACAGTATGTCTATTGTTCTCTTTAACTTTTAAGTGTTTGGGTCTCAGTAAAAAGAATACAATACAAATACTGATTGACATCTGGGATTAGTTTATAATTTTGTTTGCATTTGTTGCTATTTATCTGCACTAGTGGACTGCTTTCATATGCTGAACCCACCTGAACTTGGTCAGTAGTGTAGTTTAAAAAAATGAAAATAGGAAGAATTTGATTTTGTATATATAATCGAAAAACAGCAATTTTCATCCAAACCATTTGTATCATCATGCCAAATACCAAACAACAACCTAACAACTTCTGAACAGAAGTCTTGACAAAGGACAACTCTGGAGGAGATTAACAGCCACCATGGATCATTATTTGCAATGCTTTCACAAAGGCTGTACAGTGATCACCTCTAATACTCATAACCCACATACAGACTGGCCGGGCAAACATCCAAGTTCCCTCCCAGAGACCTTTCCACAGAGGCTCGGAAAGTTCATCTACTCAAAGTTGGAAAGCATTATCAAATCTCCCTTCTTTAGGAAAAATAAACAAAGAATACATACGCAACAGTCAGACCCCCAACCACCCCTCTCAGCCAAAACAGGAAGCTGATCCAAGAAGCTGTGCTGTAAAGTTTGATGGACCAGTCTATATTAATTTCTCAAGCTATACACAATATCCTTAAAGCTAATTTTAATAGTTAGGAATCAGCCTACCAAGGCCTCTGACTTTGAGTGTCATCTCATCTAAAAAGCACTCAACGACTCAGCAGCTCCCTCTGCAAGTAATGGGCTTACAAGAGAGTCAGCCCAGGCAGGCACCAGAGACTCACCAAAGGCCACTTCTTCCAGGTATTGTTCCAGGGCAGGGACCTGGTGTCCCTATTAATGGCAAGGTTTCTGGGTTGTTTATGTATTTATAGAGCTGTTATGAATCATTCTTGCTTTTGGCTCCTCACACAGGACAAGATTGCCTTGGGAAACCCTTCCCGAGGCGAGGTGCCCCTGCTAGCTAACCTCCTGCTGTCAACTGGGGAAGCAAATGGTGCAATTCATGGAGAGGTGCACTTAGATTAGAAATTTAGAATTAAAAATCATTTAAAAAAATATTAGATTAGGTATTTGATTAATACCTTGACAGTTTAGTTTTCAGCACAAAGATATTTGCAAGTGAAACATTTTAACAATGTTTTGTTTAATAATGTTTTTCTTCTTCACACCAAAAATAAATAAACAACTAAATAAATCCTCATTCTAGTGTCTCTTCTTTGCTGTTACACTATGTTATGAACTTTTGAACTGGCCTCCTTTTCTTGCACAAACATTTATCACTGTGACCGATTTGGTGCCTGGCATGCCTGAAAACAAAGCTCTGCCTTCAGTTTGATTTCTATCCAAGACATTTCACTACACTTGTTCTTGAAATTGTAATCTGCTCAGGTGTTAAATCCTTGGCCACTTTAACTTCAGATAAAGACTAGAACAGGAAAGGATCAAATAAACAAGAGACAGGATGACGCAAAGTGAATTGTAGATGGCCCGAGGCCACAGAGGAGCTAGAAACTGGTCAACATCACTGCTGAGGAAAGTAATATTCAGGTAGACATAAAGTAATGAGCTCAGCTTGTGCCATTGAATTTCAATGCATATCTCTCTCACTGGCATTAAATAGCATTATCATATGTTCTATGATATATCTTTAACAGGATCTAGAAACAGTCACGTTTTCTGAGGTAACAGCTTGCTTCAAAACCTCTTTGTGTGAGGTATATATTATTCACATGTGACACAATAGGTACCTACAGTACAATATTTTAACAGAGCAGAGTGCCCAGACATACCAAACATATTTTGGGGGAAATGCCGAAAGGGGAGAATACCCTGAAAATCAAGTTGTGGCGTTTACCTTGAGCCACTTTATTTACTGTACAGCCTGTTTTTCCTTACTGAAAACAAAGGGAGCATTTCCTGGTGCAGTGGAATGACAAATCGATTCTTAGTTGACTAACAAGATCCAGTGTTTAGATTAAACCTCAAAGCAGAAACCTCTGGTTAGAACTTTGATTGACAGATATTAAAAACACCTCTTTAGCTTTTCATTACTTCTTTAGTCTCTTTCTTTTGTGTGAAATTGGAATTTCTAAGACACGGAAACTGGCTGATCCAGACCTGACTGAAATGGATGACTTCAAGATTAAACAGCTTCTAAGTCTTACATCAGTCTATTGTTGTTCATCAGATCTTACGATCCTGTCACTGAAAAGATGTTGCAAGCTATGAGTTTACCCAGAAATAAGAAAAGATAAGATAAACCTTTATTAGTCCCACACGTGGGAAATTTTTGGTCACGGCAGAAAGTACAAGAACAGTGAAAAATTAAGAGAAAGAAGAGAAAAACAATAGAATAGAATAAGATAAACATGTGCCATTGCACATCAAGGAGAAAGGGAGGCAGTTACAAATGTGTATGGGATGTGTGTGTGTGTGTCTGTCTGCACATCTGTGGGCCTCTGCAGAGACCATGTTGTAGAGTCTGACAGCAGTGGGGAGGAAAGGCCTGCGAAATCTCTCCGTCCCACATCGTGGGTGCTGCAGCCTGCCACTGAAAGAGCTGCTCAGTGCTGTCACAGTCTCCTGGACGGGGTGGGAGATGTTCTCCAGCAGGGATGACAGCTTAGTCACCATTCTCCTGTCACTCCCCACCTCCACTGGGTCCAGAGGGCATCCTAGAACAGAGCTGGCCCATCGGATCAGCCTGTTCAATCTCTTTCTGTCCCCTGCAGAGATGCTGCCGCCCCAGCAGACCACACTGTAAAAAATGTCAGAGGCCACCACAGAGTCATAGAAGGTCTTTAGGAGTGGGCCGTTCACTCCAAACGACCTGAGCCTCCGCAGCAGGTACAGCCTGCTCTGTCCTTTCCTGTCCCCAACCCCCGGGCTATGGACTAGTACCGAACCGTGAGTCGTTTGCTTTGTTTACTTTGTTGATACAGCACCGCAGCCCTGATTACAAGCAAGTCTATGTTAGTATGAAGTAATTTTTAAAGCATTTCTGTTTTAGATTTACTGCACATGTTGTTTACCATCATTCACGTGTATGCATACCAGAGCTTACATATCTTTAGAGTTAAATAAGCTTTGGTATGTATAACCAGTATGTGATGTAATAGGATTATTGAAACAACAATTAAACAATTAGTGCAACAATTTATCGAAACATGCAAACATACATGGTAAAATTAAGTAGGCAAAGGAAAAGTGGAAGTTTGTTCAACTCTAATAAGCTTGAAAGTCAATATTTGAAACACCTTGATTTTTCAATAAAGCCTCAACTTTCTTAAGCAAGCTTTCTTATGCTCTCATTATTTCTTTAGCTGCTCTTAAGGAATCATTATCCAGGTTTCCTGAAGGACGTTCAGAGGTCTTCTTAGGGTCTTAGCTGTCTTTTTCCCCCGTTCTCTATCAAGATGATCCCACATTGGTTCAATAACTTTCACATCCAGGCTCTGGGGAGGCCAATCCATGACTGATAGTGTTCCATTGTGTGTTTTTCTATCCAGGTATGGTTTTACTGCATTTACAGTTTAAATGATTTTTATTTTATTTTTAGGTTTGAATGATTAATACATCAGTGTTAAGAGTTTATTTTCATTTTTATTGCAGATTTTAGTTCATGGACTAAACACACACATGCAAACCTGAAAATAGTAGAAAAAAAATCACCCGAGTTGTCTTACAGAAAATATGATATTAGTAGTTCATCCGCTTTTTAACCAACTGTTTTCATAATTCAAAGACATGTTCCAGCATAGATTGACTTACGGTAAAAATCTCATTATAGGATGCCACAGGCATGATGTTATCAGTAAGATGATTCAGATCTTTGGCTTGGTTGAAATGAGCAAAGTGAACAACTATTATCACAACATAAGTCATGCTTCCTAGCGGGAAATACAAAAGCTCCAAAAATGAGCCCCTCCTTCTCTGTGCTTTTCACAGCTTATACAGTAAACCCATTCAGTGAGCCAGATTAGACTTTGCTAGGGCACTGCTGGTCTGCAGGTCTTATGGTTTGACATTCACGACCTAAAAAAAAAATTAATGTTTTTAAGATGACAATGAGAGAAATGTTTTTAAAAACTTTAATATCCATTCTGATCCTGGAATGTTTTTACCAATACAAGTACAAATTTTAAGTGAGCACTGAGTGAAACACATGGAAACATTTAAAAATACCCAGTGACTTCATAATATGTTTGTATGTATGTAAGCACCATCCTACCAAAAAACAATGTTTTCAATGGGGTCTGTTTACAAATGTGCAAGACAAATGATACAGACTTCACTACATTATAAAGTGTGTAAGTTTAATACAATGAACTGTTTACATGAGCATTTCTTTATTTTGAAGTTGTTTAAATAATGTATTGCCCCAAATAAAAAAGAAATAAATCATGAATTCAGTCATTCATTTTCCCAAATCTTTTCAAATATATTCCTGAGGACAACAGCATTTAAAACCTGAAAGCATTTAAAATTTCTACCCCTAAACACATTTTCCCCCTTTTTCAACTCCATTCCACAATAAGTGGAGCAAAAACTCCTTTTGGCACAGGTTAGGCACTACATCGCTCATCACAGATCCATGTGTTGAGAAGATTTAACACTTGTGGGTACAATGGACACGGATGGGGAATACCATCCTGATTAAAAAAAAAATAAAAATAAAATATATTTATTTAATTAAAAAAGCATAAAAAAGCTAAAACAAAATGAAACCAACTGCTGAACTTCCCCCTCTAAGGTACTGAGACATGCAGTTATATGAATTATGGTAAAAAACCTTTTAGAAAAAGCGAGATTGTGGACATGTGGAGTGTGTATGTTCAGAATGTCAGTAATAGCTGCCTTTGTAATTAAAAACACTCAATAACACATTATCTGCAGAAACAAACTTTGTTTAAGTTGAAACAAATTAATTAATTCATTAAATTGTTTAGAAATTTGTCTGTACCATCCATCCATTCTCTGCCGCCTATCAGAGTTCAGATTGCAGGGGTAGCATTCTAAGCAGAGAACCCAGGCTTCCCTCATCCCACCACCTCTTCCAGCTCATCTGGGAGACACGAAGTTGTTCCCAAACCAGCCAAGAGATGTAATCTCCCCAGAGTCCTGGGTTTGCCCCGGGCAACTGGTTCCTTGCTATATGAAGAGGTAGTGGCTCTACTCCACCTATCTTTAAGGGCAGGAATGCAGAGCGACCCGTAGAGCGACCCATCACTTCACACTCGACCCCTCAAGTGTGAAGTGATGGGAATGAGAATCAGCCCCTCTAAGTCAGAGGCCATGCTTTTAAATGGTACAGAGCCCACTTCAGGTCTGGGACAAGTTAATACCCTAACTGGGGGAGTTTAGGGTCTTTGGTGTCTTGGTCATGAGCTCTTGTGGTGGTTATATGTCCTAATTGCATAAGGAAAGCATAGCAACAGTTTAAAAAAATGAATAAAAGAGATTTGGTATGAGACTGATAGTTTACTACTGTGTAGTGTATAAGCAGAGAACATAAATGTATTCAGTAAAATGATTTGGCATTTGTGCTTAAGGCACAGTCTTAACCTGAGTTCAAGTTAAGACTATGATATTTACAAATTTACAACACAGCTTTGGACATTCTTTTGTCTATCTAGTGTTATAATCATACAGCATTTATTTCATTATTTAGTAAAAATATTGAAGAAGAACTCTAAAGATAACAAGCAGAATCCATTACAGTTTTTTGACTGCATAATGGTGCATAGATTAACTTATTTGAGTTTAAAGAAGTGAAGCCTTCAACATTACATTGAGAACAGTGGTAAAATGGTCCTTGTTTTTAATAGGGCGGACTCTATGCTATGCACTTGACCCAAAACCTCACTGAACTAATCATTACACAGCAAACAATCACATCTTCCTAACCACTATGGATATGAAATTAACATGACATTTACCCACTTCGTGGACATTAAAGAACCTGAGGATACCAGCTTTCTGCTACAAACTAAAACTTGCTAGGAAGGCTGAGACAAGAAGCCTTTGGCAAGAGGGTTGACATGTTTCTGATCTGTTTGTCTTTTCTTTTGTCTCTTTTTCTGACAATTGACAGAAGAAACTTTAAAATACAGATAGCTGAAAATGATCTAAGTCATTTTAAAACGCATTTTTCTCTTTAACAATTCATTGCACAGGGTCTGTAATGAAGGCAGGTCCCTCAACACTCCTACAGCAATCAAAGTTCTAGTAATCACTCATTTCAGTTTCCTACTGAAGATTTCTATAAACTGCCTAATGAATCTTAAAAGGGGCTTAATTTAGTTTTTCAAATCATATTAGATCAGTCAAAATGACAAGATGTCTTTCCACTGGGAGTCGTATAATACCAAAAGCCAACTTTTGCCCATCCTCGCTTGCCCGTGTTCATAGAGTTCAGTCCCTTCAAACATCTACTGCAAATGCTGGAAATGGTGTGACGTATAGACGATTCTATAAACCCACAAAACCTGGCAGCAAATTTTCTGGGCTGGTAGAATAACATGGATATTTCACAACGCCTGTCAACGAAAATCAGATCAAATGTGACACCATTATTCTGAAGAAGTGGAAGAATGTGAAGAAGAGGAAGAAGTTTCACTATCAACACATGAACGCCATGTGCCACTGTAATGTTTTTGTTTCTCATGTAGTGCTTTTCGGCCCCAAGTCCACATGCAAAATGTCATATGTGCATGAAATATGAAGCGTCCTGCCAGGCCTGAATCATCCCTGAATGCTTTGACTGCTTAATCAGTACCTGAAACAGTCTAGTCTAGTCAGTCTAGTTAGTCAGTCGGTCAGTCTGTGTCACCATTACAGTACAGTCAGGTGGATCGGCAGTCAGTTGAAATACAGTTCTTTTGTCAGCATAGAGACCACACAGGGAATCTGCTTCTTCTCACTGAAGCGGCGGTCTTCAGACCAGGACTCAAAGCTGGTGGCCACCATGTAATTGACCCGTGTCAGGATCTGCATTATCTCCAGCTGTTTTCCAAACTCGTTCAGGACGTTGCAGAGCGCCTGTACAAACCAGGAGCCACGCCCAGGATTCCTCCATGAGTAATATCCTGGAAAATAAGCATCATTAGTGAGCAATGAAACTAGAAATCAGTCAAACTAAACTCTTCAGGAAATGCTTCTCCACTTATATATATATATATACCAATTGTATTTTACTGTAAGGAAAAATATGTTGTTTAAACTGGGATTTCAGGTTTACCTGGTACAGTGGAGTAGGCAAAGAGGAAATCAGCCTCTACGGGGATCTTATGTCTTGGATTTGCATCTGTCTCCAGGGCATCATTTGGTGGACCTGAATCTGTCTGTATACCATCATCAAATTCTGAACCCCTACAAGCCTGGTGAAGTAAATGAAATGACATTTCATTGTGATCCTGAGTAGTTTTCTCATCGATGACCTGGTGAAGCAATTCAAAATTAACTGTTTTTAAAAGCTGAGATAAGCCAAATTCACCTATTTCCACAGCAAAGAACTGTTCAAACTGCCCATTTGGGTGAAAAGTAGCAAATAGAAGTTCACACAAATCTGTAACTTAACACTGCTATTGTTACAATAAAAGACTTTAGTCACACAATCAAGTATGAACCATGCACACCTGGATGAAGAAGAGTTTTGGCTTTCCCACTAAGCTTTTGCACTTGTCCCCCCTGAACAGCGAGGTCATCGTTTTGATGGGCATGGCTCCGTCTGTGCCGTAGATCATGCCTTCCTCGCCGTGGCTCAGCAGGATGCAGGCGAAACACGAGCTGTCACTGTGGTCTTCTTCCGAGGCTGAACCACACACACAAACAAACAAACACTGAACTCCTAGCTCGACTCAGGCCTTGTTAAACCTGTCTAGATCAATGAGTAAAGTCAGTCCCTAATAGTTACGTCTGAAGTTTATTTAGCGTGAATTTGAGATTTCAGCTAAGTTATATATTTAACTGATAAAGAATGATTTATAATGCAGCCCATCAAAATATTTAATATGCCAGTGAGCCCTTTGTTATAAGAAGAAATTTATCAGCATCACTGACATGACAGGTTCATATAGTCTTATGATCATAAAACCTGGTTATTGGACTTCCAGTTACTTTGATTAGAGACACATCTGGCTAAATTTAGTAGTAGGATGTGTTACTTTTATACCAGTGGTGGTTGTTAAGAAACAAGAATTATTAATTTAAACTTGCACATCTTGGTCATTTTACAACAGGGATGTCTAACATAAGGCAGAATCAGGCCAAGGAAGACTTTAATCCAGGCCACTGGATGGTAGGACTGTGCGATATGACCAAAAATCTCATATCCCAATATAAGACATTTATCGTCCTGACAACGATATATATCAGAAAAATGTTACATTTTCTGTAAATTATGTGAATCTCAGGCAACTCAGCTTACGTGAAGTGTTTTCAGCTGGGTGTCGTGTAACTGGAGTCGAGTGTTTTGACCAATGCATGAAACTATACATTTTTAGGCATTTTCTTTATGAGTATTTATTATACGGTGTGCTGCTGAGAAAAGCCTGTTTTAACGTTTAAGTCAAAGGTTTATTTTGAGCACCTGACATAAACGTTCTCCATACTCTTTCACATGATTCTAGCATAGGAGGTAGAAGAGCCTTGTTTGAGTGTGAGGTGGGGACTGGTTTCCTGTATAATTTGCATAGTACAGTTTTCTGGTCCGTGTCAGACTTTTCATAACCAAACCATGTCCATGCAACAGAGGTGGCCCCTCGTTTAAAAATAAGTTCCTCACTTTGTTTTGACAGGTCCTTTAGTTTGTCATCATTTCAGTTTATTTTGAAAAATCTCAACAGGATCTTCAGCTTTATTGTGAAAGGTTTATGTGGAAAATAAACAAAGGACGGTGGCGCCACACGTTGCTAACGACAACGCGTAAAAATAGTGGCTTGTCTGTCCGTAGTGTGGTTATTTTAAATATAAGAGAAAGTGAGAACTTTAAGAAATTAATAAAGCCACTACAGTGACCATCAAAACGATGAAAAAATATTGCCGTAAACAGTTTATTTTGCGACACCACAAAACAAACGATAGCGTAAAATGAAACGATAGACATTTTCATATCGTCATCCGATATCATTATATTGAACAGCTCTACTGGATGGCTTTGAAAAATGTGAAGGAGAGCACAAGTTTTGTACTTTTTACAGGTTTTCCTACTGATAGAGATCTCCCTATCACCATTCATATTTCACTTAAGTTAGTAAATAATAGATTTCTGTAATTTTACACATTTGCTTCTTACAATTTAAGACTCATACTGACACATTTCTTTCATCTACTAAAGCAGCATTTCTTTGTCATGTTGAAAAACATACACGCAATGTTGAACTTGTGCTCATTTTTCTAACATAAAAATATCTAAGTGACTAAATGTGTAGTTAAATATCTGTACAATGACAGAGAAGGAAGTTTCATTTCGCGGGCCCACAAAAGATCAAAGAGGGTGTATATGACCAAAGGCCTCCCTGTTTTACACATTAGAAGGCACCAGATTACTAGTATGTAACTATATGTAACTAAATAATACCCTTTGTGCTGCTAACCCTTCCGTCAACTACAGTGGCTTACAAAAGAAAATATGTGCCTACATTTGGATCTAAATATTAAATATGAAACACCATCACAACAAAAAGAAAAATGTAAAAAAAAAAAAAGTCTCGTTATCTACATCACATGACTTACCCTCTCGGAGAAGACGCTCCATCTTCTCACATGTCTGATCGTTGTAAAGAATGACATCAAAGCCCAGGTTCTTGAAGCACTTGTACAGCTCGCCTGCGTCTCGATCCGTGCCATTGCGTACATTCATCCCTGTCAAAAAAGAACGCTTACATTACAAACTCAATATGCAATAACACTGAGCCAAACTGAATTTATACGTTTGAGTAAGGTTTGCTATACCCGTCTTTTCATCAAAGTTTTTGTTATTGATGATGATGCACTTTCCCACTCGCCGGTGGCTCATCTTATACTGGAATGTTGGTGAAACAATTCTGTAATGGCTTTCAGAAGAGTAGTCCTGCTCCCGCGTCTGGCCATCCTTATTCTTCCTGCTTTTATACAATGACAATAAAAAAACAGTTATATTATATTGCACGGCTAAAACAGTTTGTCAAATTTCTCTCAGTTAAAATTTCCTGCAGCTGAGATGTCTATTTAAATACAAAAAAATACTACAAATGAATGATCCTTAAGTAAAATTTTCAAAACAAGTAACACACATTAAACTGAAAACAACACGAACTACTTACTTAGAAACCAAAGGGTACATACATTTCCAAATAAGGCATTAAAGTCACGGCCAAAGTTGGTTGCAGAAATCCAAAGGAAGATTTAAGGAGAAACTAGAACATTTTTGTTTAACGCAGATAATTGGAAAAAAAAAATCATAAAAACAGCAATCTATACTGAGCAAGAAGAAATCCTCCACGAGTGGTAATTCTCACACACCTGTCATATTTCCATTCTTTACAATATCCATCCAGATAGCTTAGCCAACAGTGACCCATTAGGGACTCACAAAATCAAGGCTTTTTCCAGAAGAGCCTAGTCAACAGCTTACTCAAGCATGGGAACAATGCACAGCAATGTGTACCAACAGTCTTGCGTGCTCACTCACAGGCTGCCCAGCCATATTAGAAAAAAACAAACAAAAAAAACATGTGATCCAGAACTTTTTCTAGCCCCCTCCCACTTCCAAATTGTGCCAACTGTACCAAACAACTGCACGAGGCTGTGCAAAGAGCTGAGACCCTGGGCACTGCAGGTACAGCAGGAAGACAGTCGAGCGGAATAGGAGGCCGTTGCGTCTGTCTTACCTGGGTTCGTCATTAAGCGCTACGCCACTCTGCATCTGAAATGCGTTGCTTTCGTCTTGTGTCTTTTGTTCCCTCACAAAAAAACAAGTTTCTCCAAACCTGGAAGCGTAATTTTTGGTTGTGTGCTAGGATACTGACATGCTCTCTGTTCTGGATGGAGACCTGACTGGGGCGGCGCACTGTGAGGCCCCTGAGTCAGCAACCTCACCATCACACCAGTGCTTTCTAAAGGCCTATTCACACATGGCCCCTGTGCCTCGCTCTCCCTGCTGAGGTCAGACAGGGCAACAAGTAGCTCCTCTGCTGACAGGTACAGAATCCACCTGTATGGATTTTCATACTTGTTATCTACACTTGTGACAAAAGGCAACTAAATAAATAAGTAAATAAAGAAAATATTTCTTTCCAAGAAGATATTCCTTTGATGAACACCAAAGCACACTACAAATGATTAATAAATGAATGTGAATTTCATTAATAATTCCTTAATATAGTATTTTTTACATCTTCTATTGCTTGCTATCTTGATATTTTTGGGTAAGAATCTAAATTCCAGACGGAGCGCAGAGCTTTTTTGCTTGATTACCAGTGTCTGAGGGAAAACACAACTGCCGTACTTTATACTTCTCCATTAAAAAGGTCCAGAGTGCCACCTTGTGAGTAAGACTGGAATAAACAGCTCTTTGTGTCAGTGATCAGTTTACAAAACAAATTTGCATACTGTTAAAAGGCCCACACTCCATAATATAATGAATGCACATTTTGAATGATTTTGGCCTCAGCTATGGTCTAATTTTGAGAAGCCACTTGAGGACTGACCCCTGTCCCTGAATTAGACTTAAGATTGATTTCATGTTCTGTGACCCATTGCCTTAATTGGGCTATTCAAAACCAGGTCACTGTGTAAAATCAAGGGTATTTTTACAGTCTACTTTTTTAGGTTTTGATTAGCTGTGAAACCACAGTCACCTTCAGATACTGAATCCAGGATCTTACTGAGAGTGCTCGGCTGTGTGTGGTCCAAAAATAACTGTGTGGTTGTGGACATAAATCCTATGTGGAAGTGGTTTATCACCACAATAGTTTTACTTGAGAAAATGAGCAAATACATGTCTGAGTAATTTAAATCAATACACTTTGGGTTTTATTTCTTTTCTAAATTAGAGAATAATAAAGCAAATTTCAACAGAAGACTACCATTGAAATAAAAAGACGAGCCACAAATTACTTGCAAACCAATTCTAATAGTATCTACAGGAATACTGAAGCAGTCAGAAACAGAGTTTTGTTATAACTTTTGTTATTCTATTCTGTAAAAACCTTCTTTTTAATTTTATGCAAAGTGCGAGCTTGCTTGCTATGTTTATGTGTTATGACGTGTGTACTGTAAGATCTGTGGGGCATATACAGATGTGGAAGAACCATGAAAAAAAAGAAAAGAAAGTTTGCACATCCAACACAAACAAATCATAACAGGTGACAATATCACCAGAAAAATATAAGCAAATTAAAACAGACATAGATTATGCTACAGATGATAGGATGGTTTAAAAACTACACACTCACCAGCCACCTCATTAGGTACATCTGCTCAATTACTTGTTATTGCAAACATCTAATCAACCGATCACATGGCAGGAACTCAGTGCATTTATGAATGTAGACATGGTCAAGATGATCTGCTAAAGTTCAAAACTGAGCATCAGAACGGGGAAGAAAGGTGACTTAAGTGACTAAATGTGGCATGGTTACTGGTAGCAGATGGGACGGTCCGAGTATTTCAACTACTGATCTACTGAGATCTTGTCACACGACAGTCTCTGGGGTTTAGAGAGGAAGGTCCAAAAAAAGAGAAACTATCCAGCGAGGTTAGATGAGGTCAGCCAGACTCCGTCAAGCTGATAACATTCGTAACAATCAATTTAGGTAGAAGAGCATCTCTCACCTTCACACTGGCTCACCAGCTTAACATTTCTTCAACACTACAGCCTATCTGAGGGATGTTAACCATCCCTTTATGCTTGCAGTATAACCTCCTGACGGCTTCTTGCAGCACAATTACGTGCTGTGTCACAAATCCAGATAATTTCAAACTGGTTTCTTGAACTTGAGATGATCCCCAAGATCTCAGTCCACCTTTGGGATGCGGCAGAGAGTGAGAGTCCCACTATGGATGTGCAGCCAACAAATCTCCTACACAGCTGTGTGATGCTGTCATGTCAATATGGACCAAAATCTCTGAGGGACGTTTCAAGCACCTTTCCATAATTAAAGCACTTCTGAAGGGAAAAAAAGGTCCAATCCAGTACTAGTATGGTGTACCTAACAAAGTGTCCAGTACATGTACCTTATCTTGATACAACCACAGTAAATGAACACACACCTTGTAAATGAGTGAGGGAATAATAATGAAAGCAAAACCCACAGCTTAATACCTATATTATTACAGTAGGTAGATTATTTGAGTTATACTGAGTTTATTTTTAGGGCCCAAACTTATGACCTTTTTTTCCCTCGAAGGTTAACTGGTTTTCATGTTTAGAAGCAATAAAAAGGAAGTCACCTCCCAAATAGCAGAAATCTCCCTTTGCGGTCAGGCTTGGCGTCTGTTTCGTCTGTCACCGGCCCATCTCCCCCACCCTCTCCAAGTTCAGAGGGTTCACCGGCGTATCCAGCCATCTTCTTCTAGCACACAAATCGAACATAACGTTATGGTTTACTTAACCTACTGCTTTCCTTACATTAGGTGTAAACTAACCACACGTTGGCGTTATTTTGAGACAAGTTTGCCTCACTTCCTTAATCTTCTTCAGTCCCACCTCAACGGTTTGAAAACGGACAGCTAGCAAAATTTAGACTGCTTTTATTAACACTTTGTCACATTGAGGCATTCAACTTGACTTGTTAGCTTCATGTCTGGTTAGCATGTAGCAGAAAAGCGACTTAGCTAAAAATACATAAATAAACTTTTCATTTTCTTTTAAGTATACCTAAAGAGATTAATACACAGGAGTGAAGTTAAGCTGAATCGTAGTGTGTTACGCGAACTTCGCTGTAGCACTAAAGTTACCTGACTTATTTTCGTTCTCCAAAGTGTCTCCTTCTGAGTTTCTGTCCCTTCTTCCTTGTGAAAGAAAGAGAAAGTACGGTTCGACTTCTCGCGACTGCGTAACTGCGTCACAGCACTGCGTCCCTCCTACCTGCACACTTGGCACACTTGTTTTCTGAAAGGAGAAAAACGACTAGTTGTTTGCAAATAATAATAATAACAACAACAACAATAAAGGATGCAGTAAAAGCAAGATTGATTTATGAAGGTTTATCTTTTTTCTCTTCCAAATGGGAAAGGTTTTAGTTGCTCTGGAGCAGAAATATTCGTGACAGCATTTACCTGTAGCATATTGATCAAATTTATATCCACAAACGTAAATTAAGGCTTTTTTTCTGTGCTGGCCGGTGAAGACATAATAATACAGCATAAAGCGAATAATCTATGCCAGGTATGTATATTAATTTGTTTAATGTTGCCCTAAATTACAAATGGAAGGAAGCTCAGAGCCTTCGATATCAGTCTATGTTTATTACTCTGGTGGCAAGTGTGGTTTTCTATGTGAGCTGGGGCAGCAGAGTGCAAGCAGCTGATGCCAGCAGAATGAACAAACTAAAAGGCTGGTTCAGTTCTGGGAGTGGAGCGTCAGACTCCAGTAGAGGTGTGAGAGCAGGATGCTGAAGAAACTCCTCAGCATCATGGGCAATCTATCCCACCCGACACATGCCTCTCTGATTGGTCACTGCAACACACACAGCAACAGCCTCATTGGCCCAAAGGATCTCTGAGCACTCCAAGAGATCCATTCTATCTGTGGCTATTACACTAAGACATTTAATTGTTATTTTCTGTATTTTGGTTGCTAGTAATTCAAGCTTATTTAGTTATTTTTAAAATTATTTTATCTAACAGAGTATTTCTGTTTCTGCTCCTGTTTCTATTCTTATTGTAATGAAATTGTAAAAGGCACAAGAAGTCCTACTGTATCTTAGACTAAAACAGTTGATCCATTAGAAAATCAAAGAAGCATTTTAAGACATCACAGATAAAATGTCACATTATAGACTGAAGTTAATAACCTCAAACATCGAACGTCTCTGATCACGCAAAGAAAAGTAATATGTTATAACTGACTAATTCCCTAATATGAAACTATTTCCTTCAAGTATAAGAATACTCTATAAACAATTAATTTCAAAGCATTAAATATTTACTCCTATTGCATATTTAATCTATCAAAAATCACAAAAAAAATCCTATGAGGTCAAGGTATGTGACCTATTATCACAGTTAGATTAAAAACCTCAACCTCATGACAGTCTTCCTACAGTGAATACAGCCCTGACCCTTTTGAGCTTCAGAGGGTCTTGATTGCCTCATTTTATGTCAAAAAAGCTGTTTGCTAATGTTGCGTTAACCTTTTTCTTTAGTATTCACTTTTTGTGTATTTTTTCTCGTGTGTCTGTATTAATCCTGTGTCATTATTCTTTACATCTTTTGTAAGTCTACAGAAACCTGCCTTAAACAAGCAGCCAACACTTTGTGTTTACATGCATGGCTGATGACTTGACTAAGTAAAAGTATTACACAGGGAATCACAGTTTTATGTTGTTAGTCATGTGGAGATACTCAAAGTTGAGGTAGCTGTCCAACTGAGGATCATTACACATATAGATTGACACGTGAACTCTCTGTCACTCTGTTTCCCCCTCACTGCAGACAGACAGCTGGACTCGGCCAGTCTTTGAGCACGGGGCACAGAAGGGGGGTGGTCCATCATGGGACATGGTGTGAAGTAAGAGCCAGTTTCACAGTCCCACAGTCACAGAGCTAAGTTTTCAGCCACCAGAGACGCACTACCGCTACTGTCTGGGATTCCCAGTTCCTCAGCTAAACGGCCGTCTGTCCGTCTGACTGACCCGACTTCATTTTGGCCAATACTTCACGCTAGTTTTATTGGTTTTCCCGAGAGATTTTGAGAAGAAGGGAAAACATTCACCATGCAGTCTTGCGCCAGGTGTGGGTTTGTGGTCTACCCAGCTGAGAAGATCAACTGCATTGACCAGGTAATACATTAAAGCATTTATAAATAAATGCCTTCTTGGGTTAAAGTGAACTCTCAAATGTGTCTGTGTTAGCCCTAAAACTAATAACAGCTGCACAATGGTTATGGATATAAGATTGTTTTTAATTAAAAGACTGGACACAAAAAAGACTTACAGTTTAGCAGTGACATTAAAGCTTTAGAGAATCGGTCATTGAGTCCATGTGGAAAAATGTGATGTGATTACTGATGTTATTCTGGGCCTCTTATTAATCAGATATAACAGAAATTACTTGTCCAGCGTTTTTTCTCTGCTTAATGAACTAGATTCCAGTCATGTTTCCTCTGAACACGGATTTAAAGATTCATGGTCTGTCTTTCTTTTTCTTTCTTTCATTTTTGGCAGAATTGGCACAAAGCATGTTTTCATTGTGATGTCTGCAAAATGGTACTCACTCCAAATAACTTTGTCAGCCACAAGAAGAGGCCATACTGCTCTGTGTAAGTAGGAGTCAATACTACTGCAATGCCTATTGATCGTTTGTAGTTAATCACCAGACATGATAAAAATAAATAAAAACGTAATCTTTTTTTAATGAGTAAAGCACAGAGGAGGCAAATTAACTGCATCTTAGTAAACCACGATTGCACAATAGCCAGGGTCCCATTTTTAACGTTGTGAATTACACCTGGTGTGACCATGTTGGCAACTATATGTGTATCTCATCCTTTCAGGCACAATCCAAGGAACAACACATTCACAAGCGTCTATGAGACCCCCATCAACATTAAGGCAAAGAAGCAAAGTAAGGCCAGCAGTGAGGTAAGAGGACATCCTGAGCAAAACCACAGCAGCAGCATGCATGCCATACAACATGTTTCAGTCCTCTGACTCACTGGCATTGTTGTTGCTGTCTATGGCACTAGAGGAAAGACAGTTTATGGCTGTGTCTACTCTAAAGATTGTTATTTATACTGAACACCGAGGTCTAAAAAGGCAGTAAAAAACTTGAGATTTGACCCTGAGCATTTGTATCCATTACTGTTGGATCACAAAGGTCTAAATCCTTCTTTACGAGAGGTGGTCGGTGGTTCTGAGGCCGTGGTGACGGAGGTGGTTTGGAATGGAGACTGGCTCAGGTTATTTCTGTTTCCCTGACAGGGGCTAGATACCCCCCTCCACTTAGCCCACTTTATGCTTCAACGGGCTAAAATTATATGTCAGGAAAAACAGCTTCACATCCCTTCCTCTCCTCTGCTCAGCCACCTGTTTCTGTCTGTCTGAGTCTGTCTGTGCCTCTAAGTTCACGCAAGGCTCTCATGCTTATATTAGCAGTAGGCTAGCAAGCGCCTCGGCTACTGTTTTAAGCCACTGGAGGGATGTGGGAATTAACATTTCAACATTTGATCTGAGGGCTGACCTCGGATCATGAGTGGCCCTCAACCCCCTGTCTAGATTTACCCCACTGAACATTTAAAAAGTGTATATCTTGCTTGGGTTAACATGCAGCTTTTGCTTTCTTATTCCTATTGATTGTACTTTATACCCTTTAGGCGATGATGCTCTAGAGACGTCACTCTGTCCTGTCTCTTCCTCTGACATAGAGCTATTCTAAGATTAGTTTGGGATGGTTTTTACAACTCTAGGATGATATACAAAGTACTCTATTCTGGTTTGTTCTGGGCAGGTCTTGTACCATCTTGAGTGGAACATCTTAGTTATTAATACCAGCTCTCTAACATTATCCCTTCATCATTTAGCTTTTCAGCTCAGGTTCTCCTGCAGCACAAGAATAGAGAGATGTTTGGCACTGTTGAAGTAAAGCAATACCAGTTAGGACTAGCAGTAAAAAATATATATTTTTATTTTTAGGTGATTAGTAGCATCCAACTACCAAAATGGATGCTGCAGTCACATGTGCAGCGTCTGCATGTGCAAATGCTCGCTGGCCTTGGCTTAATGCTTGTCATCCATGTGCCATCCTTGTAGCTGAAGTATCGCGAAGATGGCGAACGCTTTATGTCCACCTTCCACTGTGACACGAGATCCATGGAGCTGGAGAAGGCTTGCCTAGCCAATCAGATGGCCAGCCAGGTGAGCTCCTGGGAGAGCAACTGGCCATTGAACCCTTTTAAAGGGAATTTTCAACCCAAATTCTTATCTTTATCAAATAAAAGAGAGAAGAATTACAAATTATTCTTCAAACTTCCTAATTTCTTCTACTTTAGTATTTTAATTCAGCCAAATCTTTTGTCTGTCATGAGTAAGCACTTGTTTATTTTTTGTATCATTTCACATAAATGAATTGCATGGCTTATTTAACAGGTTCATAAAAACCTTGCAAGATGAATAATTGCCTGGTTTAGGAACATTTATAATTGACCATGTTTATCTTTTATATATAAACAGGGCTTTCAGTCTCAGTCTGAGTTCTCACAGCAGCAGACCTGGTATTCAGGGATGGTGAGCAACCAGGAGATAGTGACAATGTCCCAGGCACAGAATAACATCAGTGATGTGAGTACACATTTTTTTCTCACTGGTTGTTGTGTTGTTGTATCATGAGTATATTCTATTTAAATAGTTGATATAAAAAAAACGTAAAATTTTTAACAGTGTTGGTCACATGGCTGATTTTGTGGCTTCTTTTTTGTACAGGTCAAATACACAGAAGAATATGAGCAGTCAAAAGCAAAGGGTAGCTTCCCTGCAATGATCACACCGGGCTACCAAACTGCCAAGAAGGCAAATACCTTAGCAAGTAATGTAAGTGGATTTCATTTAGCTTTCTGTACCTCACAGAAAAGATTAAACTTCACTGATTTTCCCTTTCTGTTAAACAATCCATGCAAGTTTATCAAAAATTCAAGAGGCCAAATAAAATTGCTTTGTTGTCTTTCTCTTCAGCTGGAATATAAAAAAGGACACGAGGAAAGAGTTTCCAAATACACAACATTTGTGGACCCCCCTGAGGTGATTCTGGCCAAGAAACAAGGACAAATTGTTAGCGATGTAAGCCCTTCAGACATTGTTGACTCTTTTTTTTTTAACTAGCTCTGCTCAACTATAAACATATATATTGTTACAATAATATATTTATGGATATGAGGCATCACCTCTTTTTCATCAGTATGCCTACACAGAAGAATATGAGCAGCAGAGAGGTAAAGGTAGTTTCCCTGCACACCTTACGCCTGGATACAAAATGTCAAAGAAGGCCACTGAGCAGGCCAGTGACGTAAGTAGTACAAAACAAAAAACAAAAAAACAGCACACACATATGCAAGTAAATACTAATGCATGTAAATGCTGTTGTTTTCATGCTGAACCAGATTAAGTATCGTCAGATGTACGAACAGGAGATAAAGGGGAAAGCCAGCGCTGAAGCGGCTGTTACTGAGATTGTCCATGCCAAAGAAAATGCAGAGAACTTCAGCCATGTATGAAAATTACTGTCACTGTTCCATCAGTTTGTTTTAATTCAAAGTGAACTAAATAAAGCAAAGTGCTCTCCTGTTTCCAGATTGCCTATACTGAAGAATACGAGCAACAGCGAGGCAAAGGCAGTTTCCCCGCCATGATTACGCCTGGTTATCACCTTGCAAAGAAGGCACAGGAAATTGCCAGTGATGTAAGTATCAATCTGACTGTGGACCCAGTGAAATATTTCTAAAAGCTGTAAGTATCTTTGACAAACATGTAATTGGTCCATCTTGGTAAATGGACTGAGTCTTATTTAGCCCTTTTCCAACCCCCCAACCCAACCAAAAAGCTTTATACAACATGCCACATTCACTTTCTTCAGTGCTTTCTCACTAGCATTCACACTCTGATGGATGAATCGGAGAGTAACCTGGGGTTAGTATATTGCCCAAGGATATTTGGCATGCAGACCTGAGGAGCCAGGGATCAAATCACAAACCTTCCGATCAGCAGATGACCTGCTTTACCTCCTGAGCCCCAAATATGTTGAGTCTAACATTTAGATGCTTGGTTGTGTAGGTGTTGGAAGGATTGCATGTAGTTATAAAGGGAGCTTGTATCTGTCATCTAGTCATGTGGACTAGTAGTAAATGTTGTCAAAACATTGCAGAGGGTAGTGTGTAAGAGTTTCAGCTTCATCAATCAAGTGTCCTTGTCAACACCGGGCAGAATAGCAGACGAGGGACAACAATGAGGAGACTTGATGTCATCATTCTCTAAACTATCCGCAGTGACTGAATTAGACTCTGTTTGTGTGTGTTCCTCAACCTTGCAGGAGCAAAACTGTTTGTCCTTCTCCTCCTGCAACACGCTTAGTAATTTTTCATCTCTTTCCAGTTAAAATACAAGAAAGACTTAAACAAGATGAAGGGCACGTCACACTTTCACAGTCTGACCTCTGAGGATAATCTGGCACTGAAGAACGCACGAAAAATCAACAAGATTGTCAGTGAGGTGAGGCTCGTGAGAAGCATACAACCTTCGCTAAATACATTTGTGTGTCTAGATTTATTCAGAGCGTAGGGAAAGAACAATGTGAATATTCAAATAGCTTTTTGTCTAAGCAACAGTCAGTCTCAGGTAAATGTATGTATGTGTGTTTAAGAGTGGGAGATTTTGGGTGTACTGTGTCAGCGTCCAGCAGACATGAAGCCTCCTGAATTGCATTTTCAGCATCTCTGAAATGCTTGTGTGGTGAGGTGACAGCTTACCTCCAAGGTCATGGCCCATCCTGCCAAACTAAGGTTACCTCACACTGCGCTTTATTTTTAAGAATCTATTCTTAGCCATAAAAATATGTGTGTTAGAAATGAGCTCTTATTCTGAATCTAATTTTCCACCAAAACCACACAGACACATTATCTCAGTTTTGTTTTTTTGTTCTATGCTTCAAATAATGTTTATGATATAATGACAGACTGTAAATAAAGAACATAGCATGGTTGGTGAGTTGCATTTTAAACCCTGGAGTGTAGTCGTTTTGGCTTTTTAATCCAAAAGTAGAAATATTTGGATGAGAAGTTATCAGCTAACACTAGTGCTGCTCTATACTGCCAATTGTAAAGTATTTTAAGTAAATACAGGGCAAGTATTTCAGATACCAATGCCCACACTGATACTTTTTAACCTATAAAGGCAGCTTGTGTAGCAAAGAGCAGCATGTCATGATTTTAAAAAATGAATCATCATCATCATCATCATCACATTTAATAAACACTAAATCACTTTCAGTTTTAGTTTACACAATAAAACACACTTTTCAGCTTTTTATTGCTTATGGAAACTGTTTTTTGGAGACCTGGAATGTAAATGTGCCTGTCTCTAAAGCACTTTGTGCCAGTTTCTGTCGTGCTATAGATTTGACAGTGAACACAAGATGACTGAGGTATATTTTTGCATTAAAAAAACCAATATTTAACCCAATTCAGTGGACTACATACTCAAGTAAGAAGATAGAAATAAAATATCGATCATATAGCACTACTGTCGATCCAAAACCAATACCAGCGTTGGATTAATCTGCCCACCACAAGCTAACACTAGCAAACGTGATTAGCATGGTGCATCAATAGACTTTATATTAGTACTAAATGTGATACTGGTATTTCACTCACCACGCTGGAGCACAAAGCATTAGATTTCTCAAATAATTTTATGAAAATATTTTAAACAGCTCCAACGATTCAAACAGCATCCAGAGGTTGAGATCAGTGACTTTATTTGCACTTGAGCATAAAGCTAGCAGAAAAGACGGCCCCAATAACAGCCATGATCACATAACTTCAAGCACCAGTGTTTAAAGGTGACGTTTCCCCTGTGTGATATTTTCATGATAAAGAGACTGACGTGTTAAATAGGGAAATGGTTTTAATGTTAAGCTCAGCAAAGCATGTTTAAGATTAAAGGTTGGTCTCAGAGACTCTCGAGTGATGATGGAGTGTCAGTGATGGTGACTGATTAGTGGGAGGAACTTTACTGTATATTTAGCCATGTAGGCACCAATGTGTCACACTGGATCAGCTCTCACTGTGGAAAACAGAAAAATGAGGTTGCAGTGAAAAATGTTACAGCTTGGCTGCTTTATTTTTACGTTTGCTAACAGGTGGAGTATAAAAAAGACTTGGAGAACAGCAAAGGACACAGCATCAATTTCTGTGAGACCCCACAGTTTCAAAATGCAGCCAAGGTTGCCAAGTTCACCAGTGATGTAAGTTTAATCGCAAAAACAATGTCAAATATATATATTTTGATAATTTTGTAGATTTTTTGACACCCTACAAACAACGTATTTATATATTAATACCTGATATCAGCACATGAACATGTTTCTTTTTAAACAAATATTTTCTATAGAACAAATATAAAGAGAAATACACTACTGGTATGAAAGGCCACTATGAAGACTCGGGTATTGATAAGAAGACCATGCATGCCATGAAAGCGAGGAAGCTGGCAAGTGATGTAAGTCTTATTTTTAATCAAATCAGTGTATTAGATCTGCTTGGTTGGATTTGATTTCATATTACACGGATAAAAAGAAACTATTTTACATGTTTAATTTGTAAATAGAAAATGATAAACTGTCAACTGTCTGTGCGAGTGATTTTATTGATGTGGTGGTTTTGTCCTGCATATCTCAGATTACTTATAAACAAGGCTGTGAGCAGGAGCAGGCTGAATACAACTACCCGGCCAATCTTACGCCAGGTTACCAAAGCCAAAGAAAACTGGATCCACTGAAAGAGGTACAGCCTCCAACAATATAATTAAGACAAAGGGACATTTTAATGCTAAAAGGTTTTTTTTTAAAAGCACTTAAAATCAGAAAAATTATTCAAATGTAAAGTCGGTTCTCAGATAGCAAACTTCATCCCAGCGCTGTTGTCATTGTGGTTGCAGAAGAACTACAGGCAGCACATTGACCAGGTGAAGTACAAGTCAGTGACAGACACACCTGACATTGTTTTGGCCAAGAAAAATGCTCAGCTTGTCAGCAACGTAAGTAAACAGTATAACACCATGCATAACACTTAATAAGTTTCTTAGTTTTTCTAACCAAGTAATTCATGTGGCCTCTAGTTAAATTACAAAGCCGGGTATGAGAAGACAAAGCATCAGTACACACTATCCCAAGACCTGCCCCAAATCCAAAAAGCCAAAGCCAATGCTGCTTTGTGTAGCGATGTAAGTTTACTCTTCTCACACTTGCATCAATAGCTTACCTTCACTCGTCATGCAAGCACCCAGAATTCAATACCAATCCACATGATCTATCTTGTTATTGGCATTATGATGCCATAACCCATTTCTGTTTCTTCAGATTAAATATAAAGAGGAGTGGGAGAAGACAAAGTCTAAAGCTTGTGAAATTGGTGTGGACGATCTGAGCGTCAAAGCAGCCAAGGCCTCCCGAGACCTTGCAAGTGACGTAAGTAAACTCACGCTTCTCTTTGCTGCAAAGAGATCTAAGCAAAAATCTAAGTGGCTTTAATCAGAAGTAAAAGCTGGCAAATGAAATCAAGTCAGACGGGCATGTGTTTCAGATTAAATACAAAGAGAGTTACATGAAGAACAAGGAGAAGGCTGTGGGGGTCAACGTGAGCGACTCCAAGACTCTGCACTCTCTGCAAGTGGCTAAGATGAGCAGTGATGTAAGTAGAATTGCTTGACCTGCAATGTAATAGTGTAGACTTGTGTGACTCACACAAGCCCAGAGTATAACCTCAGAGGTTACCTATTGCTTTTTGTTACAACTTCAGATTGAATACAAGAAGGGCTCTAAAGAGAGCCAGGCCCAGTACAGCCTTCCTCTGGACATGATCAACCTAAGCCATGCCAAGAAGGCCCAGGCACTCGCCAGTGACCTGGAGTATCGCACAAAGCTCCACGACTACACAGTCATGGCAGATGACATCAAGGTCCAGCAGGCCAAAAAGGCTTATGCCCTCCAAAGTGAGGTGAGAGAGCCACCTGAGGGTGATATTTTGGTTAAGGGGTCTCTTTTAAATGCAGAGACATGAAGAAAAAGGCAAAGAGAAGTCTTTTGGAGAAGTCTTTCTTGACATTTGTTCCTCTCTGCAGAACCAGTATCGTTCAGACTTGAACTGGATGAAAGGAGTGGGCTGGGAGACCGAAGGATGTCTCAACATCACTCAGGCAAAGAAAGCTGGAGAGCTGCTTAGTGATGTGAGTGGAAATGTGCTTGTGTTTATATTTTAGTTTGTTGCTGTTTTCTTTCAAGCACCCCATTTATTTGGCTGCTTTTTTCTCTCAGACCAAATACCGTCAGAAGGCAGACAGCATCAGGTTCACCCAGGTGGCCGATGATCTCTCCATCAAGCACGCAAAGAAAAGCCAGGAACTGCAGAGCGATGTAAGTCTCCACTTTAGAGCCGGAATGAGACGCCATTCATTCTAGTGCATTCTTGCAGTATATACTAATCTATCTGACTTTTCAGTTGGCCTACAAAGCAAACACAGAGCAGATGCTGCACCAGTACACCATCACAAAGGACGAACCTCTTTTCAGACAAGCAAAGGCTAACGCGGACCTTCTCAGTGCAGTAAGTTCATTTATAAAAAAATTGATGTAGAAAACAAATATTCACATTTTTAAACTATATCTGTTATCTGCTACGTTATACAAGCTCCTCAAGAATGTGCAGTTGACTGCCGTGTGTCTCACACTTGAACTGGTATAAGTTCATGCATGCAATCATTTGACAAATTATGTTTTAAAGGGACTTTTTGTGGAAAACCAAGTACGTCCTTTGTTCTTTCATAGAAATTAAAAAGGTAAAAAACTAGCAACCAGGATCTGCAGAAAAC
>NW_005187597.1:1128386-1130915 GCF_000239375.1 Pundamilia nyererei
TATATATATATAAAATGTCACAAACAAACTGTATTTTATCTTCTTAAAAGCACCAATTCTGTGACCTGATTCGACATAGTGTTGTTCTCAGAAAGCGGAATCTATTTAAGCCAATTTCTTATATTCAGCTGAACTTATTTAGTGTCTCCATATGGTACAAAATCAAGCTGGTTAGCCAGTTATTCAGTCCAATAATTTAAAATGATCAAAATTAGATTTGCTTTTAAAAATCCACATGACGTGATATAATGCACTTTAAGTCTTTTGAAGTAGCAGCTCACGCACCGTTCAACGTGAAATTGTCTTTCACGCTTAATTTGTCTCACAAATTGTCTCAAGTCTGTCTCACGCAGCCCTCACAGTTTTCTGTGTTTTCACCTGAAGGTGAAAGCAATTTAACGAGTTTCTCAATATGTGCGTGTGAGGTGCTGATATGATTTTTTTCCTCATGCATTTGTCTTTGCAGAAAGTGTACAAGAGTAACTGGGAGAAGCAGAGGGAAAAGGGCTTTGAGCTCCGTTTGGACTCCCTATCTATACTCACAGCAAGAGCCAAGAGAGACCTGGCTAGTGATGTGAGTTTCTATTCTCTTTTACTCTGAAATTTGCAATAACCTTAGGTTAGGTTGAGTTGCAGCATTTTGAAATCATTGGATTCTTTAAGAAGTAGCATTTAGCATCTTGAACCATTTATTTCTTGTCTTTTTGCAGGTGAAATACAAAGAGACGTATGAGAAAAACAAAGGCAAGATGATTGGCATTAAAGCAGTCAGTGAGGATTCTCAGATGGCTCACTCCACTCTGGCCACCAAACTACAGAGTGATCGCCACTACAAAAAGAACTACGAGGACACTAAGACCAAATACAGGTGAGGCCAAGCTTAGTTCTTTACACCCAGATGCATCTGGTACTAGAGATAAAGTAAAGGGAGTCATTTATAGTTGGGTATAGTTTCTTAAATCTGTGTTGCATGGTCTTCTTCAATTAATTGGTAATAAGTGAAACAATTAATTTTGCATTTTCTGAGTTAGCGAGGTCATTTAGCCCTAATATTCTTATCTTTATACCTCAGAGGGTAATGATGCATGTGTTATAGCATTTCAGTAACTCTAAAAATGAGATAAAGAGCTTATATCAGTTATCAGATATCAGTTGAAGAGGAAAACTACTGACAGAAGCTTTTAGATTATTACAAACATTATTAGCAGATTCCTTAGCAATATCCTGCTTTCTTTTCATACCAGCAGCAATTTAGAAAGTTTTACAGGACATTTCATTTCAAAAGGTCAAACAAGCTCTGATAAAGACTGCATGAGCCATCACCCCAGATAAAGTCAAAGTAAAATGAAGTGTATTATCCTTCTTTTTAAGTAGACCCCAATCAGCAAAGAGCACCGATTCAATATAACTCAACAATAACTGACCTTTCATTTTCTGCAGTTTTGGAACAAAGCTCCTCATTGAAACTAATCTTCATTTCCAGTGTTTCCCTGGATATGCTGAACATCAGCCATGCCAAGAAGGCTCAAGACCTGGCAACTGAGACCAATTATAGGACTATACTCCATGAATACACTACTCTGCCAACTGACATTAATGTTGCCTGGGCGAAGAAGGCTTATGGACTACAAAGCGATGTAAATCTTACTTTTAGGCACTGGAATGACCAATCATTTCATGCAAAAGTACTGCAGAATTTGATACTGATATGTGCGCACGTCTGTTTTCAGAAACAGTATAGGTCAGATTTGAACTGGATGAAGGGCGTTGGCTGGGAGGCCTCGAAATCTCTGGATGTCCTGCAAGCAAAGAAAGCTGGGGAGCTGGTCAGCGAGGTAATGTTTAATACTATGACTGACAAGGCATTGCTCCGAGTAGCTATAAAACAATCACTGTTAAATGTTATTAATATTTCCCCCTTTTTTTTTTAGTAAAAATGAGGCAAAAGTATTCTTTTTTTAGATCAGTCTCAATCTTCTTAGTGTTCAGTTTGGTTAGAGAGTTATATCACAGAAACTTCCAAGGTTTAAAATCATATCTGTTTATATATTTTTCAATTCAAGTTGAAGTTCATACTTTAAAATATGAGGAAATCTGATTTTACATGTTGAAAAACATAAAACTATAAAGCTCATCCAACATATCCAGGCATTCTTTCAACTATGAGAAAACTTGCTCCTTCAGGCCTATGGGCTAAATTTCCGCTCAGAAGTCCAAAACTATCAGGCTTCTGCTCTGTGGAACCAGGTCTCACTTTGAGTACAGGAGACATATAATTTGACATTATGTAATTTAGCATTTCTTGTTGCCCTAACTGATAAGTTCATGTGGATTTCATCTTAATTTGATAGCTACAGGGGTGGATTTTTAATTCGATTCAGGGCGTATAGCTCCCTGCTTCCTATAATTTCCAGATGCATAATGGGTGTTCTAATCTAATGAACCACGTCTTATGTTGAACTCAGGAGAGAGGTCTCTGGTTCGAGTCCGGATGCCCCCTACTTAGCAAACATTCTTGACTGTCATGCA
>NW_005187597.1:1131402-1131957 GCF_000239375.1 Pundamilia nyererei
CTTAGTGTTTTCAGACACAATCCGAGTCAAAGCCTTAGCTATTAGGGTTCTTTTAAAGTATTAGTAGGAATGGGGGTATAGCTCAGTGGCAGAGCGTTTGACTGCAGATCAAGAGGTCTCTGGTTCAAGTCCGGATACCCCCTACTTAGCAAGCATTCATTACCGTCATTTATATTCAGATACAATACAAGTCAAAGCCTTTCCTATCAGGGCTCTTTTAGATCATTTGACCCCAGATCAAGAGGTCTTGGGTTCAAGTCGGGATGCCCCCTACTTAGCAAACATTATTGACTGTCATGCATCTTAGTGTTTTCAGACACAATCCGGGTCAAAGCCTTAGCTATTAGGGTTCTTTTAAAGGATTAGGAGGAATGGGCGTATAGCTCAGTGGCAGAGCATTTGACTGCATATCAAGAGGTCTCTGGTTCAAGTCCGGATGCCACCTACTTAACAAACATTCTTGACTGTCATGCATCTTAGTGTTTTCAGACACAATCCGAGTCAAAGCCTTAGCTATTAGGGCTCTTTTAAAGCATTAAGTGGAATGGGGGTATA
>NW_005187597.1:1154481-1160012 GCF_000239375.1 Pundamilia nyererei
TATATGCATTGAGTTTTTTATGGTTGCCTCCCATTGTTACAGCCTAGTGTTCATCACTGGGGTATTTTTCTTCTCCAGAAAAAGTATCGTCAGGATGTAAGCGCTCTGAAGTTCACCAGTGTTGAAGACACTCCAGAGATGAACCAGGCCAAACTAAGCAACAAACTTGCAATTGATGTAAGTTCAGCTGACATTTGTAGCCTCAGCCATATGTTATTATTGCGTGATATAGCATACAACAAACATGTTGTTACCTAGCTTGTTGAGTTTTTTTGGCCCACTTGACATATGCCACAAAAACCACTGTAGCACCTAGAAGTTCACCAGATTGAGTTATTTTAAGGCTTGTTTCATTGCGGTAAACTGATCTTTAGTGCTGTTTTTTCTTCTTTACAGAGGTTGTACAGGGAGAAGGGTGAAAACATGAAGCACAACTACACACTGAGTGGAGAGTTACCCGAGTTGGTGCAAGCCAAGCTGAATGCCATGAATATCAGTGAGGTAAAACCATACATAGGCACATTTAGTCAGTCAAAAAGTTCTTCTCTGCGGCAGGTTTTATATAATGTTTTCGCGGTGAAACTGAGTTTGTCCATCCGACACATTTCAGACGCAATACAAGGAATCTTGGAAGAAGATACGTGATGGCGGTTACAAGCTGCGTCTGGATGCCATTCCTTTCCAATCTGCCAAAGCATCTGCAGAGATCCTCAGTGATGTGAGAATCCATTTCATCATATGAAACCACATTATTACTATTTTTTAGCAGAAAGTTGAACTGAAACTGCTCTTGTCAACACAGATTTTCAAATAACTCTCCTCACTAAGCTTTGTGTGTTTTGTGTGTCATTTCAGCAAAAGTACAGAGAAGAATTTCAGAAGACCAAAGGGAAGATGATCGGCCTGAAGGGACTGCAGGATGACTTGAACATTGCTCACTCAGTCTATGCCAGCAAGCTACAGAGTGATGTGAGTACTTAGTTTCTGCAGTTTAGCTGATAGAAATCATATTTTAATGATTATACAATATTCTCGTAATCACATTTCCCCATCTAGATCAAGTATAAGAAGGACTCTGCAAAGGAACTCTCAAAGTTCCACCTACCCATGGACATGCTGGAGGTTGCACATGCTAAAAAGGCACAGTCATTAGTCAGTGACCAGGACTACCGGCTGTCCCTGCATCAATACACCGCGCTGCCGGATGACTTGAAGCTGCTAGCTGCCAAGAAAGCATACACCCTGCAGAGTGAGGTGAGAGTGACGGCAGACAGCTGCTCGCAGCATCTTTTATTTATAGATTTAACAACGCTCTTCCGTCACAACTGAGCTTGCTGTGAAAAAGAGCACAAAGGCAACATTATTTGTACTTTACAATTTTAAACCATTAAATCAATGAACACATGAAATGCTGTATTTGTAGATTGAAAAAAAAACCTTTGCAGTGGTTGTTTCTATGTAATGAAACTTGTTTTTACATTCAGAGATGTGATCAAGATTTTCAGTTTTTAGTGCCAGTTGTTGACGCCAAGCTATTTTAAAGAAACAGCTAGTATCTGATACTTAAAGTGTGTTTGAGGCTGGTTACAAGGCTGGTTTATTTATCTCTGTAACAGACAGCACACGTCTACCAGGCAAATTGATTATTAAAGGCTGAAACTTGTACTAGATAGTAACTGACAGTAATAAAATGGAATCACGTTTGCTTCTGCAATATTCCTATTTTATTCTTTTTTGTCCACCCTACAGAAATTGTATCGCTCTGACCTGAACTACCTGCGTGGCACAGCCTGGATCGCCACTGGTGCTCTGCAGATTGAAGGATCCAAGAAGGCCACAGACCTCATCAGTGAAGTGAGATATCCCCTATGCTTCTCATTTACTTTCTGCCCTTTTTAATGCTTTCAGTGCATGTTAGGTTGCCTATATTCACCCTATCTTGATGCATGATCAAGGGAAATCGTATAGTTGATTCTGGATCTGACGTTTTCAGTGGTAAAAATGTTTCACTATAATTTTTCTGGGTTTAACTTTTGATTTTGTTGGTGGGAATTCAAAACATTGACTTGATTTACACCAAAAACTAACTGTTTAATTCTCTCTGCAACAGAAAAAGTACCGTCAGCAGCCGTACAACTTCAAGCACACCTCTGTTGCTGACTCTCCAGATATTATCCATGCCAAACACAGTTCACAGATTGCAAATGAAGTAAGACAATAACGTTACTGTTTTAGTTTCTCCTTTTCTTGTAAATGTTTTTTTGCTTGCTTAAGCTGCAACGTTCCTTTTTAAGATTACTAGAAATAACCAGGCATGTTACTTTGCTGGAAATATTTGATGATTTGAATGATAATAAACTGGGTTTTATCTCTCTGTCCCAGCGTTTGTATAAGGAGAAAGGGGTGAATGACCAACACAGCTACACTATTACATCTGAGAGGCCAGAGATTACACAAGCAAAGATCAATGCAGCCAACTTTAGTGAGGTACTTAACAGCACACAGTGATCATAAGCATGTTCTTTTCAAATGTTATATGTATATACAATATAGATAACTTTTTTTCTTTGCAGATAAAGTACAGAGAGTCCTGGCACACTCTCAGGGCTCAGGGATACAAACTCACCATGCAGGACATCCCCTTCCAGGCTGCCAAGAGCTCCACGGGCATCGCCAGTGATGTAAGATCACATTTGTTGAACAGCACAGCAATACCCAAGCATTTAAAGAGTTAAATCAACCATGATTAAGTTTTTAAAAAAATGCTCACTCTAAGCTCTGGTAAAGTAGGAATCGTATGCAGGGTTTTGTATCCTTTTGATTAAAATTTGCAGATCAGTTCCAGTTGATTAATCTAACTTGTGTTTCTGCAGTACAGTACAAACACAACCACCTGCTGGAAAAGGGGAAGCACATTGGGGTCAAATGCATCATGGACGACCCACGTATGCTGCACTGCCTGCAGGCCGGCCGATTGGCCAGCGACCAGGAGTACCGCAAGGATGCACTGACAACCAGCGGACAGTACCACCTCACGCCAGACATGATTAATCTGGTGGCGGCTAAGAATGCGCAGGCACTGGCCAGCGACCAGGACTACAGGACAAGGCTGCACGAGTACACGGTGCTCCCTGACGACATGAAGGTCAAATGGGCCAAAAAGGCTTATGAACTGCAGAGTGAGGTGAGAGCTGGGAGTGAAGAAGAGATCAAATTACTAATAGGAAGTGCAAATGTCCTGACTCATCTATTGCTCTATTACTTTATGTTTAGAAACTCTACAAGTCAGACCTCAATTTCATGAAAGGGGTAGCCTGGGATGGAGTGGGTGCGCCTCAGCTGGAGTCTGCCAAAAAGGCTGGAGAACTTATAAGTGATGTGAGTAATGCACCGAAACCTGTTAATTTATAATATTGCTGCAGTTTACTGTCAAATTAAAGTAATATATCCATCATGTTTATGGTTTTAATTAAACTCCTGTAAGGTTATGAGCTCCAGCTCTGACTGCATATGAAGCTGAATTTAGCATTTATGCAGTATTGCTTTAAAAGCTTTCGCCATCTGTGTCTAAATGTGTGTGTGGTCTTCCTTCTTGCAGAAGAGGTATCGCCAGCTGCCAGACAGCCTGAAGTTTACCTCAGTGACTGACTCTCCTGATATAGTCCACGCTAAGACTAGCTATCAGCAGTGCAGTGAGGTAGGAAGAAGATGGAAATGTTTATAAGAGAGAACTGATTCAAAAACCTGATTCTGCTCTAAGTCTTTTGCTGTCTTAACTGCTGGCGGTGATATTTCTACCTTGTTCATGCCTGTGCCTCTCATCCACTACAGAGGCTGTACAAATCTGGAAAGAATGACGACATGCATAAATACACCTTGCATCCAGATGATCCAGACTTCATCAGAGCAAAGATGAATGCCCAGCAGATTAGTGATGTAAGGCACATTTATCAGCTAAATACTTACAAAAAATATTTTTTAAAATCCTTTAAAAAAAGATGATAATATCTCTACATAACATTTTAATCTTGAGCATTATTTTTCCGTGAAGAAAGTTTACAAGGCGTCTGGGGAGCAAGTGAAGACATCGGGCTACGACCTGAGGCTGGATGCTATTCCCTTCCAAACTGCCAAGGCTTCCAGAGAAATCGCTAGTGATGTGAGTTATGGGCCTTGTTGCATTGAAATACATTTTCGAGGCTATTATTCCAGGACAAACATTTTTATACTATACAGTAACAGTATTAAACAAAGGCATTTAAAGGATGCTGACCCTGTATTTCTCCCTGCAACAGTTCCACTACAAGGAGGCTCACCTGAAGGAGAAGGGCCACCAGGTAGGCCTGCGCTGTGTGGAGGATGACCCTAAGATGTTGCACTCTCTGGCAGCAAGCAAACTCCAAAGCAACTTAGAGTACAAACGTCAGTCCAAAGAGGAACGTGCCCACTACAACATCCGCCCAGATCAGCCCGAGTTCCTGCACGCCAAAAAGAGCCAAGCTCAGGCTAGTGACCTCACCTATCGACACAAGCTCCACGACTACACCTGTGACCCCGAACAGCTCAATGTCAAGCATGCAAAGCAGGCCTACAAACTGCAGAGTGATGTAAGTTGTGATGCTCGTGCAACTGAGCTGGATCTGAAAATATAATTACTGTCATTTATTGATGTGTCATTTATTGATTGATTGATATGTATTTAGGGAAGAAGCACTGTTAGGTGCTCAAAAAGCAAATGTCTTGTGCAACAGTGGGACCTATGGCATGAGCCAAATTCAGTGTTTACTTTTAGTCACACGATGATCCTGAAAAAACAAGCATGTGTACTTTTAACACGGACAATTGCCCCATGGATTAACATTGGGGTCATTTTGTGGTTGCTGGTTAGAGCGTTCTCATTATTGAACTGGTCTGTGTATTGGTCTAATAATGAGCCACAATTCTGTGAATTCTTTTACCCTCTTTGAGTTTATTGTTTTGGTTTTCCAGTTTACAGCTCCCATATTTTTTGGACCTTTTGAATCATTATTGCAGTTTTAAGCCACAAAGTACAACTGCTCAGTCAGAGCAACTTATTTTTGGCTTGTTTTGTTGCCTTAATCAGAATCATAATTCATGTTTTTTTAAATTAAGAACTGACTATAAGCCCAGGCTTAACCAAAACCTTTCAAAGATTGAATGAAATGTATTGATAACATTAACCCCAAGTTATTTAAGAATGCCATGTATTAAATTTGGGTCACTTGCTTATTTGTAGTAGAAATATACCACTGTCATTTCTTTTCTTTTTTATTCAAGGTGAACTACAAGTCGGACCTGAACTGGATCAGAGGAGTGGGCTGGACCCCTCCTGGTTCTCATAAAGCAGAGCTTGCACGCCGGGCTGCAGAGTTGGGGCTGGCTGATGGAGTTAGCGCTGATGAGGCTATTGCGAAGTATCAGCAACACATGATGGTAAGTTCATCATGGAATGGTGACACTAGTGATTAGTACAGTGTCTTTAAAAAACAAAAAACATATATATATACATA
>NW_005187598.1:0-6138 GCF_000239375.1 Pundamilia nyererei
TGCAGACCCTGAATTGGGACACAGCTTCAGTCTGATTAACTCGTCCGTCTAAACAACCTGAACTGCTTGGTGGGGCGGAGCCTGTTCATTGTTGACATCTGATTGGATGTAAACCCACGACTGCTCCCCATCAGGCGCTCAGACTCAAGCTGGAGGGAGTGTTTCAAATGATCCCAAAACTCTGCAGATGGCGCTGTGATTATTCCACAGGTGCAAAAATCCAACCACTTCCTGTGCCGCGTTCAAGCTCCCGTTGATGTTCTCGGACGCGCTGACCCTCAGAAACATCCTGCTCACAGCTGGAATAAAACCAGATGAGGACCTCAGGCTGGTGCACAAACAGTTTGGGGACCGATGCTTTTTCACAATAAAACACTGATGCAAACATTGAAGTCGGACTTTATTTGATCTTCCACTTCAGGTTAAAAACTCGTCACAGAGACAAGAAAAAAATGTTCCAGTGAAACTACATTTACACTGTGCACCGGTGTGACGCTTTTATTTGGAAAGGGAAAGAAAGGACGGTGTTTTCACACAGGTGCAAAATAAGTCAGGCATGAGTTATCAAACAGTGATCAACAACTGATATTTTACCACCAATCAGCAGATCCGATCAATAACTGATTTATATATCTGTATGATTTTAAAGTTAGAAAACGATATTGTCAGTTACATATCTAACTTTTTATCCAGTGATAAACAAACACCAGAACAATCACTCACTGAAACTGTTAATTGATTATTCATTAGTACCATATTGATCACCTGGAATCTTTATGGGCTTCAATAAATTACACTTTTCTGGAGAAACAAAGCACTGTATTTATCTTTGGGCCCTGAAGTGGTCATAATGAGCTACAGGTGAGCTCAGCTCAGGTGTCCAATGTCACCTGGGGGCTCCTGAAGTGGTTGTGCTGTGCTCAGTCCATTAATCTGTAGGAATGGTCGCGATGCGTTCAGGGTCCCGCGGTGCATTCAAGGACAGTCAGAGTTCAGAGTTGATGTAGTTCCTGTGGTGCGTTCAGGGCCCGGGGAGGTTTGCGCAGGGCGGCGGCGCTCTGTCGGCTCTGCAGCGTGTCACGCACCATGTCCTTCCACTGGTCGTCGGAGATTTCCCGCGCCCACGGCGGCACGCCCAAAGATGGCAGCGCCACGGCCGCCATCGTCCTCTTCACCAGCTCGACGTGATCTGCGGGTTACAGGAAGTGATGTCAGTGTTTATTCTGAGTCACCGAACAGGTGTCACAGGTGTGTGTCTCACCTGCGTCCATGGGGATGGAGGCATGGCTCCTCTCAGAAGCTGCTCCTTCGGGGTCCTCTTCCTCGTCGCTGTCAGGAGGCGGAGCTTCGGGGAGGTGCAACCCCAACACCTGTGGAAAGACGTGCAGGTAAGCTGAGTGCCAGGGGAGACGTGGCTCACCTGTCGCGGGGCAGATCTCACCTCTATCCGCTGCTGCACCTGCTGCAGCTGCTCAGAGTGGGAGGCCGCCTCCCCCGTCTCCTCCCCCCGCTTCTCCTCCTCATCCTCTGGCTGTTCGCCACCGTTCACACCGTCGGGCTCCTGGTTCAGAGGCTGGTAGTAGTACCCTCCCCCACTGCCATCTTCCTCGTCTTCCTCCTCCTCGCCATCCGGTTCCATCTCCCCCACTGCCTCCTCCTCCTCCCCATCCCCCCCACCCCACATGGCACCCGGCGGCAGCGTTCCGTCCGTCGGTCGCTCGTCCTCTCCCAGCTCGTCCTCGGAGCTCGGTAAGACGCGCTCTGGTCCCATTGCAGAGCTGCACACTTCCATCCACAGACACACCTGATGACAGGTAACAGGTCATGTGACTGCACAACCTAATGTGACATTATCATGCTGCTCACACGCACAAATGCTAACAATTAGCAATCATGATCATGACAGGGAGTGTTTACAACATCTAACCAATGAAACGAGTTCTCAGGAAAACAGCCAATTGAATGCCTCCTTCAGTATGAGCGCGCTCAGAACCTTCACACTGATAACCAATTTTTTTTTTCATTCAAACCTTTATTTAAACATCAGTACAGTACAAAATAGAATTAAACAGTACCACACTGATGGTGTTGTACTTAAAAAAAAATTGCATACCATAGCCAAACAAAAAAAAACAATATTCAGAACCTACAATATAAATATGCTAGGGGGAAAGTAACTGATCAAGCCAAAGAATAAAATGATTGAAAGATCTTGATTTTTTTCACAAACACCAATAGTTTTTATAGCTTTTGGGTTAGTGGAGTTCTTAACTGAATTAAGATACTGTACAAGTTCAAAGGAGAATACATAAAAAGAGGGATGTCTTCCTAAACATTTGGACTTGTGAATATGAAATTTAGCCATTAAAATTAACAAGTTAATCATATATTTGTTATCAAAGTTGAATTATCTTCGGTTTTCACACTGATAACCACTGTCCTGACACCTGCCACCATACAGTAATCAGAGTACTCTCACTGTCTTTCTCTCTTTTTTCCACCTCTTTCAGCCGTGTTTGGGGACCCAGCGCATGGATCCTTTGTTTACAGTGGGGATCAGCTGTTAGCGCTGCATCCTGCAGTGGTGCTGGCATGACACTGGCAATGTAACAAATTATTTGAATGTTTGTAATTCTTTGTATTACACCCCCTGGCATATGTTAATTTTGTTCTGATTGTATACATGTTCTGTATACTGTTTCTTAATAAAGTTTTTTTTTTATACAAAAAAAAAGAAAAAAAAAAGACACTGGCAATGTAGCATCATGTTTCTAACGGAGTCCTGGCTAACACCGCTAACTCCGGACACGAGCGTGATTAAAGCAGGGCGATATGGCCAAAAATATTTATCACGATATATATTTGAAAATTTGCGATAACGATATAACTGACGATATAATTGATGCGAGACAAAATACAACTCCACAACATTACTAGCGCAAAAGGACAACCTTCCATTTATTTTCACTTAAACAAGAAGCTGGTTTTTATGTACATTAAAGCTTTATAAAAATGTAACAGTGCAAATGCAAATTCCTTGCTGACAGTTTAACCAAAAGGCATTTCCAGTAGAAATGGGCTGACATATCCTGAGCATAATCATGTATAATATCCACTGTATTACCGTGAACGGTATAATATGGCCCAGCCCTAAGCGTGATGCTACCGGGATTCCAGCTGCTGTGGGCGGACAGGACGGAGAGAGAGGAGGAGGAGAGCGGTAAGAGGAAAGGAGGGGGAATGGCAGTGTTTGTGAATGACAGTTGGTGTAACCCCCGGGCACGTCACTGTGAGAGACATTGAGCTGTTAGCCGTTAGCATGCGACCGTACTACCTGTCCCGAGAATTCTCACATGTTATCGCGATAACCCCCCCCCCAACGCGGATGCAGCCTGTGACTCTCCACTAGGGCCGGGTATCGTCACTGATTTCTAGAATCGATTCGATTTCAATCAGGGAAATTTCGCCTCTGAGAGTCAGAAATATTGTAATTCCGATCATACATCAGTACATTTCCATATTTTTATATCTATAAAAACAAAGCTGACACTTGCGAGACTTTATCAAAGGTGTGAGCATCACAGCAGATGCCTTTGATAACAACTGTGTGGGGTGATGGAGCACCTCTTCAACCTGAGCCTGGGGAGAGTCCCAGAGCTCTGGAAACCTCCTGTTTTGTACCAGTGCCAACGACTTCACGCCCAAAGGACCTCAACAGCTACAGGCCGGTGGCTCTGACATCACACCTGATGAAGACCCTGGAGTGGCTGATCCTGGCTCAGTTTCGGGGCCTGGTGAGCTCATCACTGGACCCACTTCAGTTTCGTTGTATTATACTCAATTGTATATAGCATTTGTATTCTGTTTTATTCTATTGTGTACAGTATCTTATTCTTATCTTATTCCAGTGGGTTTTTTCTCATTTTGCTATGTAACTTTGCACTGTCCACTTTCTGCTGTAACAAAACAAATTTCCTACGTGTGGGACTAATAAAGGTTATCTTATCAACCTCAACTCTGAAGATAGAACTAGCATGCTAGCAAAGCTACTGAGTTCAGCTCAGTAATCTGTAACTGAAGTGTAATCGAATTACCTTTAGTCATGTAATCCGAGTCTTTTACTGTTTTACTTAAACCAGGGGTGCCCAATCCCGGTCCTCGAGAGCTAAAGTCCTGCAGCTTTTGGTGCATCCTTGTTCCCACACACCAAATGAATGGCTTGTTATCAGGCCTTTGCCAAACATGATGGCATGCTGAAGAGATCAAACCATTTGATTCAGCTGTGTTGGAGTAGGGATGCATCTAAAAGCTGCAGGATAGTAGCTCTCGAGGACTGGGATTGGGCAGCCCTGACTTAAACTAATCAAAGTAGTTGCTCTGCAGTACTCAGAGTATTTGGAGTATCCCAATTACTATGTTAGCATCTGAAGGCTAACCGGGTATACACTGGGCTCAGAGACCCGCGAGGCGTCACCTGTGACCGACACTACCTGCTGCTGCCGACAGACAGACAGACAGACAGACAGACAGACAGACACACACACACACACACACACACACAGAGAGAGAGAGAGAGAGAGAGAGAGAGGAGGATGAAACAGCTGGAGCAGCTAACAGTGACTCAGACGCGGTGTGTCTGTCATGAAGCCTCCAGCTGTTTCTTTGTTTGTCAGAGTCGTAAACACGCCGGTCGCACGTGAGCCTCACCTGTCTGTCGTTCCGTCTGTCCTCTCGGAGGAGCTGCTGCGACTGTTAGCCACCACAACTTCTCCTGATAGCCGCTGCTAGCTGCAGCCGCTACTGCGCACAATTACTTCCGGGTACGTTAGGACGCAACAGCGCTGACGTCAGAGCACGTAGCGGAGGTCGTCCAAACACGAGAGTCTCTTAAATTATTTGAATGTATGTAACTTTTTATATTACACCCCCTGGCTTATGTTAATTTTGTTCAAGTTGTATACGTTTTCTGTGTGCTGTTCCATAATAAAGTTTGTTTTGTTTTTTAAAAAACATGTACAGTGCTTGTTTTTCCTCCAGCTATTTCAACGGGAATAATAACAACAAGCATAACACATGGAGGAGACACTGGAAGAGTACGTACAATTAAGCAAACTCGATAGAGACACAGATTAAAAGGGAGGGGAAAAAATAAAACATTAAATTAAATTAAACCCATAATAAAGAAGAATAGAGCCTTATTCCTGTAAAGAATGTTACAGTTGTTCCAAAAATAAAGTCTTTGTGGAGAAAAGTTATGTTTATAGATCAAAGAGCCAAAAGAGCTTGTTGATGAAAGTTTGAGAGTTTCATTGGGATTTTCTGAATATTGCAGAGAAGAATAAAGTCCAAGCCACCCAAATGTAAAAAGATCATAATAATGTAATAATTATTACTCTCTGCATTTAACCCATTCACTCAGTGAAGCAGTGGGCAGCCACCAATCCAGCGCCCGGGGAGTGGTGTAGGACAGCACTGTGCTCCGGGGTATCTCAGGATAGCCGTTCGGAGGAGTCAAACCTCCGACGTGGCGAATCACAGAATGACGTCAGGGAGGAAGGTGAGGGCGTGGCTGCTTCATCATTCAGTGATGTCAGCAACATCAGACCATTTAAACGTGGAGCCAACGTCATTATAAAAAAGGGACATTTTGTTGGTTTGACACACTCATAATATGAACAAAGTCATTTTCATACATTCAACTTTAGTCTTCATTGCTAATCGGATTATTTTAATGACTGAATCTATGGAGGGTATTTTTGTACTGGGAACATGCATGATTACAACAGCCACACAAACACGATAATTCTTATGAATTCAAAGAGGAAACTTGAACTTTTCAGATACCGTTCAGAATAAAAAGCTCATTTTAGGAGGAGAGTAGAACTGTAATAATAATTGTTATTATTAGCAGTTAGTGTAGAACTGAAGAAAAAGTTTATGGTAAGCACGGGGAATAAACCCAATGTCGATTACAGTTTTTTACAGACGCTAGGACACATGTCTCAATACTTAGGTCACGTTTGCAAAACTCCTCACACAGTGAGCACAACAGAAGTCTATGTGGGCTAAACTGAGGACCAGTTATCATTGTTTTGGCACAAAATGCATTCAATGACTACATCTCTCAAATTTCATGAA
>NW_005187598.1:7983-26201 GCF_000239375.1 Pundamilia nyererei
ATTTATTTATCCAAAACAAAACAAGTTTACTCTAAATTGATGTTTAACAGTAAAAAAATGTTCTTGTGTTTTCCATAAAGTGTAAATATCTGGTTTAAACTGTGAATATACTGCTGTGTATTGAAGTTCCTCTTGTTTTGCATAGAAATATACTGAACAACATACAAAGCATAATATATAAAATAACATCTACCAGAGTTTTTTCTTTGAAAGAAGCTCCTTATGTCCATTCTTGTATATCAGTACATTACTGAAACCGATTTATTTAGCCGTGGAGGGAAACAACTGAAAATATGAAATAAACACATGTAAGCTAAGACTTGTGGGGATAGGTTGATTGGATAATCCAAATTGCCACTAGGTGTGAATGTGCGAATGAATGTGAGTGTGAATGGTTGTCTGTCCCTGTGTGTTGGCCCTGTGACAGACTGGCGACCTGTCCAGGGTGTACCCCGCCTTTCGCCCTATGACAGCTGGGATAGGCTCCAGCGCCCCCCGCGACCCTGAAAAGGATAAGCGAATGGATAGATGGATGCTAAGACTCTCTAAAGAAACAGCAGTGTTGTTGTTCGGCTTTTCATTTCGCCTTTTGTTGATTCACTCGAAGAGCGAGTAACGTAATATTGGTCAAGTGATCAGTTTGACATCAATCTTTCGTGATGCACCGTCATATTTACATTATTTGTACAGTACGAATGATTTGCTTTGGTACCTGCTCAAACTTCAGTTCTTCTTTGTCTGCCTGGCTGCGCTTCTCCACCAGCACACTCGCAGTGCTTCGAATATTGTGTGTAGTTTTTGTTTTATACAGTTGTCAGCCAGGCATCTAACTATGAAAAAAATACACTCCAAAAGACCCCGGGCTTCTGAAAAAACAACCTGGGCTTAAGCCCAGTAAGCCACCCCCCGCTCCGCCACTGGTCAAGTTCCTCTCAGAGAGGCTGTCGGATCTGTGAGTGCCCAAATGATGTACAGCCATCCAGTCGTTCTCTAAAATTGAATATTAACTTTCTTAAAAGTCCTTTAAAAGTCCAAACAACCCACAGCTGCAAACATCTGACTGGCACTACCCCCTCTATCCTACAACGGATTCTCGTTGCAGCGTTATGCATTGGGTTAGCTCAGTAGGTAGAATGTTGGCCCCATGATCGGAAGGTTGGGGGTTCAAATCCACTGAGGTACCCCTGAGCAGGGTACCATCCCTACTCACTGCTTCACACAGTGAATGGGTATTATATATATATTACACGGAGAGAGGGGAAATTCCTCTCTCTCTCTCTCTGGCATGCAGAAGCAACACGTAGCTTCTAAATGCCACATTGTGTGCAGGATGACCACAAGGGGGCAGTATATAGCGGTGTGCCATAGGCTTTACACAAAGCCACTTTGACTAGAAGTGAACAAAAGCTAAATTTGCGTGCAGTAGTATTGCTGTGGTTGTATGCGAAAAAAAATCAAGATCCTTCGATCGCTTCACTTCTTGGCTTAATCAGTTAAAACTTCTCCCTCAAGTGTAAGTGTAGGTTCCAAATAATGTTGTTTGCTTGTAGTTCACAATTTCTGTAAGTACAACACCTTTAATAATAATAATAAATACTGTTTAATTCTACTTTGTATTGTACTAATCTTTAAATAAAGGTTGGGGGGGGGGGAGTACTGCGTAATTCTGTGTGGAAAATAAATCTCATTATGTAAACAGATCTGTCGTAAATAATCATCCTTATAATCACAGGTGTAACTGTGCCGAATACTCATGCTGATCTCAAACGGACTGGAGGACGGAATTCCTCCTTCTATGTGACTCGGATGTCAACAGAATTCCCATTCAGTTATCTAACTTCCACGCACAGGATTTCCGTGTTTTTGACACGGGTATGGTACACAGGGTATCGGAGCAGGTGAGTGACGTCATCACCCGGAGCTGCAGACACCAGCAGACCGGAGGTTGGGCTCTGTGATTGGAGACGGCCCAGCTGTGGCGGCAGCTCTCACCTGTCGAGCGATGACATCATCACCCCTCTACCTTAGGCTTGTTGTTTATTCACAATAAAACTGAAGGTGAAGCTGTGACAGATTCAACTCCATCAATAAACAGGAAGCAGTAAGGCAGCTGACGTCACGCTATAAATATCTCCTTGCTCGTGCAGGTGAAAGACGCCAGAGCATGAAGTTTTCCGCTTTTATTGTGAAAGTCAGCACCGGAAGCTGTAATAGGTGATCGGCTCAATTTTATTGGCTTCGTTTGTATCGTGAAAATCTGCCGATCGATCATTGATAATTAATCAGTAAGTAGAATCAATGATCAGAGGAGTGTCCGTTTCCATGACGACGCCAATCACAGAAGGTTAAAACGAGGCTTGGCGAGAAGTGACGTCACAGTCGTGAAGCTCGTGTATTTTGGGTGAGGATTCGCTCCAAGCAGGATTCGAAGTCTCTCTTTGACGTCACAGAGAACCCCAGCCTTTAGTTTGAATAGAGTCTGTGTATTACTGTGTTTACTGCTTCAGTAGAAATTCACGCTGAGCTCATGAACGTTTCCTGTCAAAGGCTGTTGTTTTGTCATTAGCCTTGTTGCCATGGTGACCGCTGCTTCCGGTCCCGGTGACGCGCTCGGAGTGAGTCCTCTGTCCTCTGCGAGCTCTCTGGGTGTCATAGTAACGGTCACCTGCAGAAGCACACCGGGACTGGCGGAGCTCGCGGACCGACGGACAGACCCGCTGCCACAAGCGCTCCAGCTGATCTAATCCATCGATGCCGGATCGATCGGCTCTGATGTCCGCCGCTCTGGATCGGAACCCGCGCGTGGCCTGCGGCGAGATCGGCAAATAATGACATCAGCGCGTGACAGCCCCGAACCTCCCCGCGTGAGCTGATCGATCATCTATCAGGTTAATTGGTTACCTCATCGATACCGATCAGCTGATCGGTCACTGCCTCGTGTGGAAATTTAACTTCAGAATCCTGCTTTAGTCGAGTAAAAGTACTCAGTTATTTTCAGCTCTCGTTTAGGAGCTTTATCAGGGAGTCATCGAGGAGTCACGTGATCTAAGCTGTCACCTGACACCTGTCCGGTCTCCTCTTTGAGCTCAAAGATTCGTGAGTGCCAGTCAGGTGGACTCACCTGAGCTGGTCCTGCTCGGCCTCAGCGCAGCGCTCCATGATGAGCGATACCACCAAGTGACCGAGCAGATCCCGACACGTTTGGGACATAAAAAGTTTCCAATTTTACATTCAAAATAAATACAAGAACCAGACTTCCTGCTCTTATCGTTTAATTATGAAGAATGATAAGAAGTTAAAAACCCTGAAAAGTCGATATGACAATATAAAATACTCATCTAACAATGAAAAACAAAAGTGACTGAAAATACAGCTGAGAAACAGTTTAGAGTTAATATCTGTCTCATGAATGAAATATTTTGCGTTTTAACGATTAGCCTGTATAATCCACTTTCAGTGCTCTACAAATAGTTTTCAGATGAAGCGCAGACAGAAAACCCCAAACCCAGGCGTACGTCAGCTCCAGGGTTTCTCCCTCTGTACCTGGATAACTCCAACCTAGCAGCACCTGTCTCTCTCCTCCTTTTCAGTTCCCGCATCATAAACTCATCATCATTCTGTGTTATAATTTACTTTTCTTTGTGTCTGACAAGGTTTGTGATCCTGCCACGTGTGTCACAAACCTCATCTTGCTTGTTTGTAGCTCCACAAAAGTGACTCTGCTTACGATCATCAACTGAGCGAGCACACGTGAGCCGTGACGCAGTTCACATAACGCTATGAAAGGCAGAAGAGGAAGTAGTTCTTACCAATCATGTAGACGATCCCAATAATGTTGTTGCTTTTTACTGTGTTCCTGTTAATGATAAACTCTAATTCTTTTTCAAAATTACTAAATAATAATAATAATAATAATAATAATAATAATAATGGATTGCATTTATAAAGCACTTTTCAGGGCCCTCAAAGCGCTTTACAATTCCACTATTCATTCACTCTCACATTCACACACTGGTGGAGGCTACAGTTGTAGCCACAGCTGCCCTGGGGCAGCCTGACTAAAATATCAATATTTTAATAGGAGAATCGATTCTAGAGCATAAATGTCTGTTATCAGAATAATCAGTACATCAGTGTCAATCCGCACACCACTACTGTCGACCATAATATCCTATTAGAGCGATTAGAACATGCTGTAGGTATTACAGGTACTGCACTGCAGTGGTTTGTATCATATCTATCTAATAGACTCCAGTTTGTGCATGTAAATGGAGAGTCCTCTTCACACACTGAGGTTAATTATGGAGTTCCACAGGGTTCAGTGCTAGGACCAATTCTGTTTACATTATACATGCTTCCCTTAGGCAGCATCATTAGAAGACATAGCATACATTTACACTGCTATGCAGATGACACCCAGCTCTATCTGTCCATGAAGCCAGATAACACACACCAATGAGTTAAACTGCAGGAATGTCTTAAAGACATAAAGACCTGGATGGCCGCTAACTTTCTGCTTCTTAATTCAGATCAAACTGAGGTTATTGTACTCGGCCCTGAAAAGCTTAGAAATATGGTATCTAAGCAGATTCTTACTCTGGATGGCATTACCTTGGCCTCCAGTAACGCTGTGAGGAACCTTGGAGTCATTTTTGACCAGGACATGTCCTTCAACGCACATATTAAACAAATATGTAAGACTGCGTTCTTCCATTTGTGCAACATCTCTAAAGTTAGAAATATCCTGAAAAACTAGTTGTAGTCAAATAATTCAAGTCAGATCTGTGTTTCTTTGTCACCTGATCAGGTGTAATGGTGGCTCCCAGTCCCGTTCAGAAAACTTGGGTTAACTCTGATCCAAAAACTAGCCAATAGCAGACTTTGGTGCAGTACCCATGTTTCACCAGGTGAGAAAACACTTTTGTTTCAGTGTTCGTTTTCCTGTTTAGGTGTCCCGGTGCTCCCAGTGGCGTCCGCAATGCTGCCTGCCTCTATCCAGATCACAGGCGAGATGCTGTCGGCGGCTGAAGTTCAAGACATCTGCGAGAGTCTGAAGGAGGATGGCGTGCGCCTGCTGTCTGTGCGTGGCTGCCAGCTCTCAGATCGCGACTTTGGGCGTGTCTGCCGCAGCGTTGCTGAGTCGCACTCGCTTGCTCAGCTGAACCTTAACCTGGGCGTTGTCTCCAGTATTGGCCGGACGCGGCACCTGGCTGACGCCCTGAAGACTAACCGCTCCCTGCAGACCCTGTTGTGAGTAGAACTTAAAGCTGATTGGCCACTAATCTAACTGTGAATGGTTTGTAAGTCTCTAACTCCACCCCTCCAGCCTTCATGGCAGCCCACTGTTGGACGCCGGCTTAGTGACCCTGAACCCCGCCCTGTCCACCCACCCTTCACTGGTGTGCCTGGATCTTGGTGACTGCATGCTGGGAGACGAGGCACTGGGTCTGATCTGCGGGATGCTGCCGCCAGACGGCGCAAAGTCAGGTAACACCTTCTGCCCTCCCACCACAGGTGAGCCAGGTCTCTCAAGTGTGACCCTGAACCTGGTCCGACTCTCACAGACAGAAGCTCATTAAAAAAACTCCCGATTTGAGGAAGCCTGAAATAGCAAGGGTCCCTGAGGGTTATCCCCCTCAGGCACCCTTGCTATTTCAGGCTCACATGACCTGAATTTGCGGGCGGCGCGGTGGCACGGTGGTTAGCACTGTTGCCTCACAGCAAGAAGGTCCTGAGTTCATTCCACCTTTCTGTGTGGAGTTTGCATGTTCTCTCCCGGTACTCCGGCTTCCTCCCACAGTCCAAAGTCATGCAGTTAGTGGGGTTAGGTTAACTGGAAACACTGAATTGCCCGTAGGTGTGAATGTGCGAGTGAATGTGAGTGTGAATGGTTGTCTGTCCCTGTGTGTTGGCCCTGCAACAGACTGGCGACCTGTCCAGGGTGTACCCTGCCTCTCACCCTATGACAGCTGGGATAGGCTCCAGCGTCCCCCGCGACCCTGAAAAGGACAAGCAGAAGCAAATAGATGGATGGGTGACCTGAATGGCTCTGCTCAGACCACCACGCAGCAAAGCATTCTGGGAGTTTTAACTCTTCACTGTGTGTGTGTGGTAGGGCTCAGGGAGCTCACTCTCAGTGCTAACCCAGGAATCAGCTCCAAAGGCTGGGCTCGACTCTCCATTGCTGTGGCACACAGCTCGCAGCTCCGCGTGCTCAACCTGGACTACAACCCACTCGGTAACACATGTGTCATGATAACATGATGTCATAACAGCGTGATGTCATTATTGTTTGACGCTCTCGCTCTGTTTCCAGGTGATCAGATTGCAGGGATGCTGGCAGTTGCCGTGGCATCCAGCAGGACTCTGGAGGTTCTGGACCTGGAGGGAACCGGACTGACCAACCAGTCAGCACAGGTCGACCAATCACAGTGCTCCATTCTCTTCTTTTTCTCCAGTTCTCATCAGCAGAGAGCAGCTCTTTAAATACAACTAGAATGCAGTTGTAAGAGAAGAGATGAGCGTCTGTTGGAAATCATTCAGTCTGGTTTTATTCACACCGTCAGGGTTTCTCCTCCGCTCTGAGAACAAAGCCACCATCCTGCAGTGATGTTTAGTCTGACCTGGTGGTGGCGCTGTGTCCCTGCAAAAAACTGTTCCCAGACCCTAAGTTTGGACTCAGTTTTCAGTTCACTTGTTTGTCCACCAGGGGGAAGTGATATGGCAGCATTGTGGCCTTGTTAGGGCTGTGTTTCCTGTTTCAACTACTTTCACAATAAATGCCTGAGTGTGTGGCCTGTGAAACTGCTGGATAAACAGAGACAATAACATAAATAAAAACACAGTGAATATCTAGAAGCTCTGAAGTGGTTGGAAGTGGAGGTAGATCACCTGTTCTTTCTTGAGCTTCAAAATACTATGAATGTTTGTTTGTTTGTTTGTTTTTGTCAAGGTCAGGGAGTAAAATCCAGGAGAATGTAATTAATACTCAGTCCTCGCTAAACTGCATTTCTCACTGATGTATGTAAACTGGCTGTGTGGTCCAACAACAACTCAGCCACACATGTGGATAAGAGGCATGCACATGCGATTGGTGCGTCCCAGTACTGTAAACACAAAGGAGCACACCTGACTGTAAAGATGGTTTGCAGTCACGACCGAGTGGGGTCAGGTTCACTGTCCTCCCTGTCATGTTAAACATTTTGTACAGTTTTATTTTGAAGCCATGCTGCACTTCCTAAGAGATTTATAATGTGGTGGTCTCACCTGTGTGCAGGTATTCCTGGACATGGTGGAGAACTACCCGACCAGCCTGCGGGTCCTGGTTCTGGCTGAGAACGACATTAGTCCGGAGCTCCAGCAGCAGATCGGTGACCTGCTGTCTGAGGGGGAGGATGACGATGACAGAGAGGCCTTGCCTCTGGTGCCAGATCCTGCCTCCATCACTGCTTTCCAGCAAATCAGAGACAAGTATCACCCAATCAGAGACAAGTACCAGCTTCCCGCCTGGCTACCCCACAGCAGTAAGGGCTGACTATTCACCTTGTCCTCAGTTACAGAGTGTCCCTGCTCAGACTGTCTCTCCTTCAAACTGCACAAAACCAATACAGACCCAGCAAACTGGGATTGTTTGCCAGGTTATTTTACTGGCAAGAGCAATATTGCCCCCTTCCCCTACTATAGATTTCTCTTTTCCACTTTAATCTATTATATATCCTTTTCTATCCCACTTTGCCTTGTATAGCTCTGATTCTGTCCCACTTTACCCACTAGAAACCCAGTTCTGTTCCACTTTCCCCAAAAAACACCTGATTCTCTGTTACTGTAATCTGTACAGAACCAGTTCTTCGAAACTTTAATCTCTATAAACACGGTTCTTTCCTACTTTACGAAATGTAAATCTGGTTCTGTCGCAGTTTATCCACTATAGTCAAAGGTTTACTTTACTCAGTACAGAGCCAATTCTCCCACTTTAGCTTATATAGACATGACTATGTGCTACTCAACACACTATAGAACCTGGTTCTTTCATTATTTACCAAAAACAAACCTGGTTCTGTCCCACTTTACTCAATTTGAACCTGTTTTTTCCACTTTGTAGATCTGTTTTGTCCCACTTTACCTTGTATGGACCTGGTTCTAGTTCATTCAGTGTAGACTTGGCTCTTTTGTACTTTACTCAATAATTTACTTTACCAAGACCATTTTCTTCCTACATGACCCAATATAGAACTAGTTTTGTGTCACTTTACACTGTTTGTGTGTTTTAAAAAAAATATAAACCTGATTCTGTCCCATTGAGTATAAACTTGATTCTGTTGAAAATTAATCTCTATAGACCTGGTTTTGCCCACTTTATCCAGTTTAGATTTGGTTGTGTCCCACAATACCCTCTACAGACTTGGTTCTATCCAACATTACCCACTATCAACCAGTGTCCCAATTAGCCAGGTATAGATCTGGTTTTGTCCCACTATACTGAGTATAGACCTGGTGCCGTCCTTTGTGTGGTGTTTAGGTGTCCTTGGTGACAGTAGGAGGTGTGTATTTTGTATAACTGTGGACAAAGTGTTAATCTGGGTAACCTGCTACATATCTAGTCCCACTTGGTTTTACAATAATGGATATTTAATCAATATTAATTAATATCCCTTTTAAGATTTTCTGTTCTTTTGTGGTTCCTCTGTGATCCATAACAGCAGTGTGAGCTTGTCCTGATCTCAGGTCAGGTCAAGACCAGATAAATTATTCTTAAAAGCTGCAGTAACTACTGAGCAACAAATTTAAAAAGACACAGTGCAGATTCTTTGCTTTTTATTTCATACAGTGTCATTAAGTTTGAAAACCACTGCATACCAGCAATGAAGTTGAATTTTAGACTGAGTGTGATTTCAGCTTTTCAGCAAGTTCAGCAGCTTCATTTTATTTGAATGTGCCACAAATTTGGCAAACGGAGAGAAAATCTGCACACAAACCTAATCTAACAGCCTCTGTACACCAGGAGTGTCCAACTCCAGGCCTCGAGGGTCAGTGTCCTGCAGGTTTTAGACATGTCAGCCTATTTAAATGGCTAAATGACCCCCTCAACATGTCTTGTAGTTCTCCAGAGGCCTGGTAATGAAGTCATCATTTCAGGTGTGCAGACCCAGGGTGACGTCTAAATCCTGCAGGACACTGGCCCTCGAAGCCTGGAATTGGACACCCCCGCTCTACACTGTGTCGTTAGATGAACGAGGTGTTTTTGTCTTTTTCTCTCAAATGTTGAGACAAACTGATTGATCTTACTGCCGCTGTGACCGAGGCTTCAAATGATTGATCATGCATATTTAAACCTTTTCTACATCAGATTTTAGGTTGGTTTTCTTAAAGGAACAGTTCATTGTTGCCCTGTAGCTCAGTTCAGTATAAACAGAGGAATTAATGGACTTCCACCTAATTGTGCTTATTCCTGAACTTTTTCTGGAGTCTTTGAACTGACTTTTATTGATCCAGTGGAAGTAAATCAATCTAAACGTGTGATCTGGAAAGGGCACGGAGGCCGTGGTGTGAGCTGCTGGTCCTGGTTAGAGAAACCGTGCTGAACTATGGCATGAAGTTCTCAATGTCTTATTCTTTGACCCCACAGACTCCAGCACCCAGGCGGTTTTGCTGACGTCAGGTCTAGGTGAGAGCTTATTGGCTGAGACTGAGATGTGACCCCTCCCACAAACATACCCATTTCCAGTCATGCTGCCGTCACTTTTTTCAGTTTGAATGGGTTATTTTTCTTCTGCACTGCACTTCTGTGGTTGTCAGATCACCTGATGGCTTGCACCCAATCACACGCCCCGCATGGTTCGATGTAGCACCTGAACACAGACGAGCAGAGAACTCAAACACGTCACGTGACCTCCACACAGGTGTTTGTTCTGCTTCTAATGAATGTACCTTTGGCTCTGTTGATTGGTTCTGATGTCACAATAATAAAACTGTTTACAGCTTCTTAAAAACAAAGACTCTGATTGGTCGTTTGCTGCCAGCACACACTTAAACACACTGAACAAGTTTGTCTGAAACTTGCTCCCATGTTTGGCGTTTAAAGGTGGCCCTTAAACCGATCTCAGTTTAGCGAGCGGGCCAGTGGGACGAGCGGTTTCATCCGTAAAACAGAAAGTGAGTCGGTCTTTCGTCAGCCCAGTGACGCTTCCTGTTGATGCTGTGAGGAAACCCGCTGAACAAATCCGGCACTGAAATCAACCTCGTGGTCCCGCCTCCACGCTCTTCACATCCCTTTGCCTCATCCCCGGAGTTCATCGCACACGGCAAAAAAGCTTGACAAACAGAGCTACTGCTTTAAAGTTTTGGATCATTTAAATTAAAATTTCCAAATATCAGTAAACACACAAAGTGAATCTGTGCCAGGAAGCGCAAAACTTCACTGTTTGATGAATTCAGTTTCACAAGTGACGAAAGATGGAAGGAGGAAGAGCGTTTTCAAAAGTCATAGACACGAACTGATGAAACCTTGCAGTTAGTTTCAAATATTTTAATCAGATGCAGTCACATGATTATTTAATAAATGTGATAACAACTATAATGTGTGAGAGTATGGTGTGGTTCTGCAGGAGGTCTTGATGAGTCTTTATCTTTGTCTGAGTGTTGGTAAGTTTCCTGGCTGGTCTCAGTTTTATCGGTCGAAGGATAAAGATGCTCAAACACTTTGTGAAGGTTCGCTCAGACCTGCAGACGCCATAGAGCAGCAGCAGCACGCAGCAACAGGACGTGACGACTGTCATTACGGAGGTTAGGGCCGCACAGTGGCGAGGTGGTTAGCACTGTTGCCTCACAGCAAGAAGACCTCGACTCCACCATCTCTGTTTTCTGTGTGGAGTAGGTGGGTGCTTCTCCTCCCAAACACATGCAGCCAGTAGGCTTATTTTAACCATGATTCTAAATTGGACATAATTGTGAATGGTTGTCTGTCTCTCTGTGTTAACCCGTACCCGCCTCCCGCCCTTCGATACCTTCGCTACCTGCAATAGGCTCCACATGGATGGAGCCTATTGCAGGTAGCAAAGGGCTGTGGAAAGTAATGGATGGATGTAAGAGTTTTTCCTTTTTTCTAATGGTAATGGTTTTTACCACCCCTGGTTTTTCATTTTACTTCACTGTAATGACCTTCCTGTGTTACCATGGCAACATGACTGCCTAAGAAAAGCCTGAAAAGACAGCATTAAACCTGAAGACACGTCAGTGGCTACAAATCCAGGCCGCTGACTCCTACCTGCAGGTCAACGGTTCAGTCCGCCACGTGATCCAGACTGACTCGGGGATCTTGGATCAGGACTCCTGCAGGCTCAGACGCCTCCTGGTGGAGAGTCAGACTGCTGCATCAAGTGTTCAGACATGAAAGAACCCAGGAGGCGAGCGGTAAAGTTCAGAAACAGCTTTAATGTCTGTGTGGGGATCTGTTCAGTGACATCAGAAGTTTCCGTCTGCGTTTTTGTCCCTGTAACGTGATGAGGTCTGACAGCTGTGTGTGTGTGGGCGGAGCACACGTGCATGTACACCATACAATAAATAAACATGTTATATACAAATACAGTCGTAACATATTCACACTTCACTTTGATGTGAGTAGATTTCATCTCAAAGATCAGACTGTGGTCACGTCCCATCAGGCTTCACTCAGTAACCCACGACGACGCCAAACTTTCATTTAGCAGTTCATGTTGGGCAGAAAGCTGCAGCTTTCTAAAAGCTGGCCAATCAAAGAAAGCTAAAACAGGAGGATTATTCTGAACTGTGAATCATGCAAAGCTGCTCAGTCTGAGAATAAAGAGGCGGAGCCAAGCAGCACAGATCTCCACCTGAAAACTTCTGGAAGCCTCAGTCAGGACTCCATCTGATTTTCATCCACATTTAAATTCTGGACTTTTGTCTTGTGTCGCTCGGCGTGGCCGAGTGTGGGCTGATGATGTCAGACGGATTCTTTTAAAGGTCAATCTACTCACAGTTAGCACAATTTTATTTTCCAAGTGATTATAAGAAAAGAGTTGATAAATTATTGATTTATAAAATAAAGCTTCAGTTTCAATTGACCTTTTCAAAATAAAAGCCTCCACATGCCCCTGGGACAAGCCCCTCTGAGCTGACTGCAGAGGTGCACCCTGGGTAATGTAGGTGGGGTTTAAACTGTCCATTCAGTCGTCCTGTGACAACATGGATGATGTCATAGTTCAGGTGCTCGCTGGGAGCTGAACCTGAGGCAGGTGGCGCTGTGTCCCGGCCCCCTCCGGTCAGTCTAAATGACTTCTGTGTTGAGTTTCTTCTTTTCTGGTTCTGCTGCGCTCAGAAACCTGATTTGTCCCTCCTCCTCATCCGGCCATGCTCGCTGGTGGCTTTTCTGTCCTCTCTGTGAAGATGATGATGTCACAGAGGACCAGCAGGAGGTGTGTCCACAGTTCCTGCAGTGACCCTGCAGAACAAGGGCGGTGGTCAGCACCACCATGGTGAGCGTCACCCCTGCCAGCACCAGCACGATGATGAGCTGCACGTCTGACAGGCCGGCGCCACTGCGCTCGCTCACAGTCACTTTCAGCAGTCTGTCACCGTGACGGCTGCTGTTCCTACCGTCGCCGCTGCTAGTTGTGATTCTCTGGCTCCTCCCTCTACGTCCTCCTCCCTCCCACCCAACCGTTGTCCAGCCAGGTTTGCCGGCGTCGCTGCTAGTTGGCGTCTCACAGATGTCTCCAGTGAAGCCAGGCCGGCAGACGCAGTGGAAGCCGCCGGCGCGGTCGAGGCAGCGGCCCCCGTTCAGGCACGGCTGACTGGCGCAGTCGTCCAGGTTGACGGTGCAGAAGCGCCCGCTGAATCCCACAGGGCAAACGCACAAGAAGCGGTTGAACCCATCAACACAGGTGGCGCCATTGGCACATGGCTTCATCAGACAGTCATCAACGTCAGTCTCACAGCGCGGCCCCGTGAAGCCGGCCAGGCAGCGACACGTCAGCTCTGGTGCAAAACCGTCAGCGTCCTCACAGAGACCGCCATTTTTACACGGAGACCTGCAGGTAGAGAAGAGGAAGATAAGAAAACCAGCAGACTGCAGCAAACATCAATGCCTGGTTCATAAACAGGAAGTACCAGAACCTGCAGTTCATCTACCGCCCAGCAGAGGCAGCAGTGAGTCAGACTCCCATGTTAAAACTTTACAGCAGAAATTAACGTGTTTACAGCCTGATACACAAACTGTTCTGGGCTCTGTAGATAACATCCCCTCCATAACACCTGTATTAAACTTTTGTTACAGAATAAAGAGAGGAGGAAGTAGACGAGAGCAGAAGAAGAGTGTCAGATGACAGATGCAGATGACACAGTTTTATATACGGGAGAAGACTCTGACAGTTTATCTGGATTTCATGTCAGCGGTCAGAGACAAATGTAACACCCACATTGTTTTGAGGCTTAAAGTTTGGATCATTAGGGGTGTGGCCTAGTTGATAGACAGGTGGACGGTGACACAGGCAGCTGTCCCTAAACTGGACCTCATGATGTGTTTGTGCTGTTGGAGCACTTTTAATGACATCATCAGGCCAATCATATGGCTGCTGTGAGGTTAGTGTACTAACAGAGCATCCAGAAGGCGGAGCTCCAATTTCAGGATTTTATTTGGATGGAGCACTGATTAGCAGAAATCTGTGTCCATGTGATGCTCCGCCCTCTCATCCAAAGTGCTAACTGAAACGCTCAAATCAATGATGTCACAGTGGCCACGCCCATCTGTTCTACAGTTTACGGTCTGCAGGTCGACAACAGTGTGTGCGCCTGAAGCTACTTCCCTCACAGACGTGCTCTTCTCCTTTACTGTAGTAAAATCTGTCAAATGTACTGAAGTCGTTTATTTTTACTGCTGCTGAAAAGTCATGTGACAATTACTAAGCTCATTAATCAGCATAATTATTCTGCTAATTATTAAAAATAAATTCAGCTGAAAACATTCCAGGAAAAACAGGAAACACTTTGTTGTTTGATCGGTAACGTCTGAGTGTGTTAGTGTGTGTCCTCTGAACCATAAGAGGAGCTCACACCTCCTCTGGTGACACGGGCCGGTCCTCTGCTGGCAGCTGTTGCCGTGGAAACCTTGAGGGCACAGACAGGTGAAGTCGCCGCTGTCCTGAATCACACAGGTGGCTCCGTTCTGACACGGCTGCTGCTGCGAGCACACGTTCAGGTCTGACAGACAGCAGGAGACAGGTGAGCTCAGACGCACTGACGGAAAGATGGCAAAAGAAAGATGGCAGACGTTAATGCACAGGTGACCTCTGACCTTTGTCGCAGAAGCGCCCTCCCCAGCCTGGCTCACAGGTGCACTGCCAGGGCTGCTCGCAGGAACCGTGCACGCAGCCGGGCATCGGCATGCAGCGGTCGCACAGTTTGCCGTCCCAGCCAGGGTCACACCTGGAAATGGGAAGGAAGCAAGGAGACATTAGGTGGAAAGTTAGTAAAATAGATCTGTGACAGAAACACAGATCAGGTGAGTTACACCTGTGTAAAGTCCTCCTGAACAAGCCACGAGCTGACAGGCAGCCGGGACATTGATCGGGCAGTGATGGATGATTGATTGATCGATCAATTGATTGATGGAGTGTCACCTGCAGACTCTGAACTCGTCACAATGGCTGTTGGCGATGCTGCAGCTGCAGTCAGTTTCTGCAGGTGAAAAACAGGTTACATCAGTCACACCTGCACAGACGTTTAACATAGAGCATCAGAGCTCTTCGTTTGTGATGATGATGTCACTGTGACATCATGTGATGATGATGTCACAGTGCCCCTTTAATCAGATACAAACAGACAGAAGCAGCAAACTGACGTTCATTACCTGAAACAAAGAAAATTATAAAACTATAAAAGCAGCTGAAAGAGCCAGAAACCTGGCCTGATTGGCTGACCAAACACAGCCAATCAGCAGAGAGACTGAGGGGATGCAATCATGTGTTGAGGTGTGGCAGGTAGAGTCAGGTGGAGTCCCTGACCTCTGCTTTAATTTGTCAGTGTTCATTGTTGTTAATTATTTCTCTGTTTTTCTCTGACTGTGCCCCCATCCCCCTCATCATCGTCATCATCCTCATCCCGTTATCATCTTCTTCTTCGTCTTCATTATCTTTACCCTCAAAGTGTTTTTTATCTAGACGCCATTTTGGGACTGCCACGCAGCCACGGAGCTGCCGGGAACACTGAGCGCGCCTCTCATAACTGTAGCAGCAGCTGGGAGTTATGTGAGACGGGTCGGACAGCAGTGAGGGGGCTCCGGCTGACAGCTGGGAGAGCCCGGATTAGTAGGAACAATGAGCCGCCGAGCGCTTCGGAGCGTGCTCAGTGAGGATCCAGCTGTGACAGAGGTTTGTGTGTGTGTGCTGATTGAAGCTTCCTTTCTCACTGGTCTGCTGCTGTCTGATTGGTCAGGGGCACACCTGTGGCTCTCGTTAGCCATCCAATCAGAGTCCCTGATGGAGGCTGTAGTGGTGGAGGCGGTGCGAAAGGTCATGAGGTCACGCTGCCTTTAGGAGCCCGCTGTTTCCTCCGAGTGTCTGGTTTAATTTGAGCGTTCAAGTGTTGCCCTTGGCTGTCGCACCGTGCCGCTATCACGGAGTAAAGTAATCTCATTACTGCTGTATCTACTGATGTAATTAGAATACCATACCTCCGATCTCACGCCAACGTCTGTATGTGTGAAGATCATTTTAACTCAGAGAGAAGAAACTGTGAGTGTGGAGCACGCCGTGTTTCCACGTTAGCATGAAACACGTGACGACAGCTAGCACGCGGCGTTGGGGTTGCAATATTTGATTTTGCTCGTGTGCATCGTGACAAATGAATGCACACGTTTGTAGCCTCTGATCAATGGCTGAGCCTTGAAGCAGCAGTCTACAGAGTGATTGGTGCACAGCAGGAGGAGGTGTGATTATGTGACCTACCTTGACCTGCGCAGGGTGGAGTGATGATAGCGTGGAGGACGCAACAGCTCAGCGCCAGCGTGGCGGCTGCAGCTCTGAGCACCCACATATCGACTGGAGCGAAGACGACGGCCTGAAACAGAAAACGGAAAGCTGGTCACGTGACCTGCAGGGTCGTACACACAGCAAGGACTCGACAAGCTGCAGGTAAATGTGAGCGCGCTCAGTAACAGCACAGACACACGAGACATGACAACAGACACAAACCAAACACAAGGCTTTTATTTTTAAATCCACAAAGGAAGGACAGAGCATCAACAGACGCCGGAAGACCAACGGGTACGACTGACTGTGTGAGGTCAGGAGGTCAGGGAGGCAGAGACAAGAGGGACAACCACGGAGCAGGACGCTACAGATACAGAGCGACTGGAAGCTCACCAAAGCGGACACACCATCTCCAATCCTACAAAATAAAAGTGTGAACCAAAAAACACAAAGAGGAAGGTGAACACGAGCCACAGAGCCCAGCGCCGCAGTCACACAGCGAGAGGAAGCTGACCCCAGATCAAACACGCATTGACTCCTGGGAGCTTTTCAAAAGCGTATCTGCAGCGCGGGAAGCTGAGACGCCGCTTATCAAACACAGCACTCTGTGATGATGCCACGGCGCATCTGAGAGAGGCTGTGAAGGAAAAGTTGGAGAGCATCAGGGATGAGGCGGCAAAGCTCAGACAGGAAGTGGAGTGATGCTTCCTGTTTGAGGTGATGTCACTGTACTTCCACATCTCGGGATTCCTGCTGGGATCTCTCAGAGCGTTTGTGTGATTTCTGTCGTTAAGCCTGGGTCAGGAGAGGAGATGTTTCCAGGAAGTGAAGCAGCATTTGATGTGACTGTCTCCTCTCTCCTCAGGAGGTTTTCAGGTGTAATGGCATCTACACAGGAAGTTCTCTCACTGCTGAGTCTGAAAGTCGTCAGCTGACGGTCAGAAACGAGGGAGGAGCTTATTGCTGAGGAGGTGTGGCAGTGCGGCGCTGCCTTGGGATACAGCAGCTGATGGAAAACTCGAGCAATGTTCAGCGGTTCCAAAACATCACGAGGCTTTCTCTTTCCTGCTGTTTGATTTGATTTGATATACCTTTATTAGTCCCACAAGGGGAAATTTCATAAGGCTGCCGACCTACTGCACGCAATGGCAGCGCCATCTTACCCTCCGACCATAGATACATTACACAAAACATCACATGGGGAAGACAGGTCAGAGAGGTATAACAATGGAAAATGCACCACATGAGGAAAGATAAGGAGAAAAATAACTCCCCCCAGACTGAGCTCCAACAGGGAGATCAGTTTGAGAACAGAAAAAAACACCTCAGCACATGAAACAACTCTTAATACACCAAAGAAACACATGACAAGCAACAGGGGGGGTAAAGGGTGAGAGACAGCCGAATTAGACAGCACATCCGGGCCTGCAGCCTGTGCGCTGGTCTCCTTGATCTCCGTCAGCATCGGAAGGGAATAAGCGTCGAAGGCGTTTGGAAAGGGAGGGAGGATGAGTGTGTGCGTATCAGTGTATATGTATGTGTGTGTGTGTCCAGAGTTCAGCTGAGACAGTGTCCTCCGCCCTGCTAGGCTAAGTAAACAGTCTTCCAGCCAACCCAGGTGGCCTTGCATGGAACAGGAAGAACAGACTAAACACAGTCGTTATCAGGGAGTTTTTGTTTAGTTCCTTCCAATGTAGACAATCCGAATGTTATAGTTTCTTTCCACTGTGTTCCTGTTAATGATAAACTACAAATTTACCCTAAATTACTAAAATATCGATATTTTAATGTGAGAATCGATTCTAGAACATAAATGACTGGTATCGGAGGAATCGATATTTCAGGATCGATCCCCACATCACTAGCCGAAGCTTTAGACTCCCTCCTTGTCCTCCTTCAGGTGCTCGTGGCTCGCTCTGAGCTGGCCTGTTGCTGTAGTGACGGCGCCTCAGGACGCTCTGCCCACGCGCTCGACTCGCAGGCGGGAAAGAGCACGGATCATTTTTCCTGAGATTACAGCGACGAGCTCAACCTCCGCACGGGCAGGAACCGACATGCCAGATCAGTGTGTCTGGCATACCACAGCGCGCGCACACACACACACTTTATCCTGCCTGTTTGCTCCAGAAAGAGAAGAATGAGGGGAGTGTATGAGGAGAGATGGCAACAGGTGGCCAATTTAATGCTTCAGCACACACACACACACACACACACACACACACACACACACACACA
>NW_005187598.1:26299-28087 GCF_000239375.1 Pundamilia nyererei
CACACACACACACACACACACACACACACACACACACACACACACACACAACAAGCTGACTCACTGCATCCAAGTGTTTCTGTGGAAATAAACCGGCGGTCTGTGTGAGCGGCATCGACAGGGGGCGGAGACAGGGCTGTGAGGTCCCGCCCTCCACCACGCCTGAGTGTAACCACACACACCTTCAGCTTTCATCGGTGTGTGTTTGTTTTGATGTGTTGTGGAAACTCGCCGTGTGTTTTTCTACGATCGTGTTTAATAACTGGAGGGAGTGGCTAAAAGAATGAACTCGCTGACTCACCTCGCCGCACTCAGGCTGACCACATGTCGGCCAGTGTGCGGTGAGATTATTTAGTTTAGTTTTTATTACAGCATTTTCACGTGAATTTCATTTTAATATCTTTATTTTCATTTTCCTGTTATTTTAATTTTATTTAAATTATTTTCTTATTTGTTTTATTAACATAATAAAATTATTATAGTTTTATTATGTTTTGGAATATTTTTTATTTGTATTTTTATTCCTTTTTTACTTTTTTATTTTGACTCAAAAAAAATAAATGAATTCATGGATTTTTAGACGTCATGTTTTCAAGATCAGCATTTGGTTTGTTGGCTCCTTGTATGATGTTAGCGTGTGTGTGGAATCCCGAGGCGTCTGCGTATTCTCCCTGGCGTCGTGATGCTGATACTGACGCTTCCTTTAGTCTGAAAGATCCTCCAGCCTCAAGGGCGAGCTTTCAGCGGAGCTCCGCCTCGTTCACTGTTTGATGTTCAACTTGTTTTTTCCATTATAACTTCCTCCATCCTTCAGAGGCGGCGAGGGTTTGTACAGCTGTAAACGATACCTGTGAGAGACTCTGTCCCTCAGTGGTTTGCTTCAATTACAACTTTAAGACCTACGTCCATCTGTGATTACAACTTCTTCATCAAACCCGCAGACATAAGGCTGCAAAGATGGTGCAAAAGGACTCCACCCATTGCACAGCTGGGGGAATTTATGGGGTGTTTATGGGGGAGGACGAGGTGAAACATGCAGAAATGTTTCAGGAAATGAAACGATAAACGTGAGTGCGAGGCTGAGTGCACACCGCTGGCAGCCAGGAAGCAGATGAGGAGGAACATCTTAGAGTGTCTTTGATGTCGGTGACTCTGACTGGTCGAACGATCCGCTAACAGGAACACTGAGAACGGTGCCTTGCACTGCAGGTCGGCGCCGTTGCCCTGGCAACAGAGTCAGAGAATGGGGGATAGGAGGGGCAGTGGGTTTCCGTGGACGCAGGCAGGATGCGGATGCTGTCCCCACTGTGATGTTTCTGAGGGTATCATCAGTCTGACACGGCTTGCATCACCGTGTGTTCATGCATCATAATGCCTGCTGCTAGGGTCAAAGGTGAAACAGCCTCTGAGAGCTGCAACATTTCACTCCACAGACTCTGCTGTGAAGCTGCATTTAACTGAATCTAGCTGGACAAGAGTTGACCAATCACAGAACATCTTCAGAAACAAACCACTCATCCAAACATCCATCCTTCCATCTAAACATCCATCCATCCATCCATCCATCCTTCCATCCTTCAATCCTTCAATCCATCATCATCCACCCATCCATCCATCCATCCATCCATCCAAACATTCATCCTTCCATCCATCCATCCAAACATTCATCCATCCATCTAAACATCCATCCATCCATCTAAACATCCATCCATCCAAACATTCATCCATCCATCTAAACATCCATCCATCCAAACATCCATCCATCTAAACATCCATCCATCCAAACAT
>NW_005187598.1:29601-38020 GCF_000239375.1 Pundamilia nyererei
ATCCATCCATCCATCCATCCATCATCATCCATCCATCCATAATAGCTGTTTCCATTAATGTATGCAGTGAGCTACTGAGCTACTTTGTTAACCAAAGTGTCAGATGTGAAAACATCAGTGCGTTTCTGTAGAGTTTTACAGATAGTTAGGACTGGGGTCAAAGTTCACATGAGCAGGAGTTCTCCCTGTCCAGTTCCAGTTCTGTGTTTAACTGTGAGTTAACCTGCATCAGCTCATTTTAGGCTAACCTAAGCTCTATTTAGACTGTTTTAGAGGAGCTCAGTAACAGCCTAATGAGTTTGACAGAATGATAACGCTGAAAACAAAGCATCACTTTCACTGGTTTACAGAAACATTCAGATTCACAGTCTGGTGTGAAATCAGAGCTTGAAACAAAGAACAAAGAAACTCATCCTCACATTCAGTCACACAGGAGGTGAAACGGTAAAACCTTCAAGAACTTCAAGAACACAGCACCGACTGATGGAACTATAACATATAATGACTGCCAACCATCTGTGCAACGCCAGCTGTTCCTGATGAAGGTGAATATTTCTTTCCTCTTAAGCAGAGAGCTGAAGGACCATTAAACCTCACTGTAAAACTGCCCTGAATCACAGCATTTAATTCAGCTGCTGCAGCTCCTGATCCACCTGATGGTTCCACATGTCAGGAAGAGCCACACACCACACCTGCCTAATCTGGCCCGGACACTTGCTGCAGCTGGGTCTAGAGATGGCTTTATAAGTAACGCTACTTACTACAGCCAGCTTGAAGGCCTGTGGTACATAGCTGATTATTAGATATAGGTTGATCATATTTAAGATTGAAGCATTAATTAATGGCAGGACCTCTTTGAGCAGTTTTGTAGGAATGGGGTCTAAAAGACACATTGATGGTTTGGAGGAAGTAATTATTGAAGTTAACTCAGAAAGACATCTACTGTGATAAAGTCCACTCCCCACTGCTCAGTATCAGGAAACACTGTTAAATGTTCAGTTTCTATGCCATATGTTAAAACAAGATCTGGAGTGTGATTAGAGTGGTGGGTGGGTTCTTTCACATTTTGACAGAAGCCAGTTAAGCCTGAACTCCCTTCATATGCACAGGTCTGAGGACACACCTGGGTGACTCGGGACTGGAACTGTGGCTGAGCTGCAGCAGCTGGACTCTGCAGGTGTGCGCCATATTTGACTGACAGACAGTATTCAAAAGACTGAATGCCTGAAACCTGATTTCTCTCCGATGACCAGCAGGGGGCGACTCCTGTGATCTGAGAGCAAATGTACGCCCTGCTCAGTGCACAGGCTCAGTCTCTGGTTGCAGGTTTGACTGAATGAAACATGAGCTTCCCAAAGGTCATCACTGAATGGACTCTTAGGCAGGTTAACATTTACTTCCTGTCATGTGACTCATATTCCTTTGGTGGATGTTTGTGGTAAACAGGACAGTTTGTACTCAGTCATCCCTGTAGGCTCATAGCTCAGGCTCTAAACACTCAGTTTATCAGTTTTTTCTGCTCTGGGATCTGTATGATGCCAGAGAGAGAGGATGGTAGTCCCACCCACTTGCTGGCAGCAAATCAGAAGAAAGCAAGCTAAGAAAAAGGGAGGATCCCATTGGTATAAGACAAAGAAGGCTCATTATGAGCTGTGAATCAAGCACAGCTGCTCTGAGTGAGAGAACAAAAATAAGGAGCTGGAAATGAACCGCACCGCGTCAAGCTTTACATTTTAGGAAATAAAACCCCAAATTACCAATTGTTCTGTAGAGGTCAGAGGTAGAGCTGACGCAGTAGTCCATTAAACCACCACAGAAGAAGCTTATTTGTTTGGTATTTAATTGTCAGTTTCTATCAATATCTCCTCAGCCCCAGTGATCCTTACAGTCACATGATCTTTACGTCATGTTTGTTCCTGACTCTGTTTCACTCTTTGAATTTACCAGTGGAAAACAAGGAGAAACCTTGTGGTTTTGTCACCTTCTCACACGCGACACCGACATCTTAAAAATAACTGCGAGCCAAAGAAAACATCCAGCACCCCGCACCAATCAGAGATGTCAGGAAGTCTGTACCTGCTGCACGGCAAAGTTTAGAGAGCGCAGCCTGGAAACCAGAGCCAGAGTGTGATCTGCGATCTGATCTGCGATCTGAGCCTCAGGAACTCTGGACTCTGCAGCAGCAGCGCTCAGTGACAGCTCTGAGCTGTTAGGGTGCTTACCTCGAGCTGGCAGCTTCCTCCTCGCTGATCCGCTGTCACAAACCAACTTGATATTCAGCTGCCGTCCACCCCGTGTCTCCAACACACACTCGGACACGCACACACAAAAACACTGTGGGACACACACTGCGCCGTCGTTCAGAGTGTGTGTGTTTGAAGCTGCAGACGAACGACGGGGAGGCGCTGCTCCGGCCGTCCTCCCCTCCTCAGAAAACACTCCCCCTCTGCAGGGTACGACCCCGACACAGCCCCCTCTGTGTGTGTGTGTGGAGGAGGGGCTGTGTGCTGTTACATGTGATCAGAGCAGGTTTACTCACCTGGAGCAGGGCTCTCAGGTGTAATGGGTGCTGATTGGCCGATTACGCTCGGAGCTGAACATACTCCTTTGACCTTCAGCTTTTTTTCACACTGACTTTAAACAGGAAAACCCACAAAATCCACGAATATAATATTAATCATGTGACTACTTTTCCTGAAAATGTCCCAACAAACGGCCGGCTCACCTGACTGAGGAGGCGGGTCGAGTCTGTGGCGTTGTCACAGCTCATCTCTTTTAGCTCCACCACAAATCACAGAAACGTTCATAAGGACTTATGAAAGGTTTCTATAATAAAGTCTGAGTGACGGATCAGGTGACAGCGCTCTGACCACCTGCGCAGTCTGCAGGTAAACATCTACAGCATGACGCTGGCTAGCCTCTGTGCTACGGGAACTTCCTGTGGCGAACCCAGCCGCCACGCAAGGCTTCACGGTACTAAAGGCAAACTTATTACTGAAGTCGCTGCTCTGGAGCAGCAGGTATGAATACACTCAGAGCAGAGACTCCCACAAACAGCTGGATGCAATGATGAGCCTGTAAGTCAGAGCGCTGCCTGCAGGGGGCAGCAGGATGCCCCTGTGTTTGTGTGGCAGAGATTAATGCACGATGTGTGTGTGGTTCACAGTTTGTGTAACTGGCGGCGGCAGAAAAACACTCTGCAGTGTTCCAAGCAAGTCTCCTCCCCAAGTGTTTGTTCAGGCCTCCCTCCTCTATCTGATCCTCCTCTCGTCTGTTATGTCTCTGCGCCTCAGCTCCCAGCAGGGCGAGCGCTGTCTGCGTTTGTTACTGAATCAGATCCGCCTTCAGATCGGGCGCTGCCTCACGTCCCGGCAGGCTCGGACTCGCCCTGCCTGGAACGCCGTGGTGCTTTTGAAATGTTTTAAAGAGACTCTGAGGGAGCCACAAGCTCTCAGAGGAGAAGCTTCACTTTGACCCTGAAGCTCTGAAACAGCTCCACTTTGCACAAATCAGACCTTTCTTTATTCAGCAGACTGAACAGCGCACGAGGAGATTCCTCAGACTGTTCTACAGTTTGACCTTTGACCTTTGCTTTGACCTTTGCTTGGAACCTCCCAACAGTTCAAACTGGTTCTGGTGTCAGATCGGTTTGCTCAAACTGCTCAACACTGCAGATATCCACAAAACCAGATTATTACCAGGTGTCACAGTTTCATCTCTGAGCATGAACACCAATACCAGGCTCAACTTTTACCCAGAATGCACTTTGTCAACTTTCCAAGTGAAAATGGGGAAAGAGATGAAAGTGGGCAGTGTGTGAGGGATCATCACCCTGAAGCTGAGAGAGCAGGAACCTGGTTCAGAGTCAGACCGAGGGCCGGGCGGTGGGACTAAAGCTGATCTGGGTTCAGCTTTGATGGCTCTGGTTTGGAGCAGAGCAGGTGTACGGGGCTGTGACACTTTCACAGATATTTTTATCCGACGATGGTTTGGTTCTGCTCAGGTGATGAACCAGGTGATGCTGGGGCGGACAGGGGACTCGGGCCATGCTCACGGGACAAAGTGTCGCCGCTGTGAGACGGTCCTCGGCCCTCTCAGAGAGCTCCTCTGGACCTGATCTTTAACGACCTGCAGGATCTGTGTGGCGGGAACATGACGCAGCTTCAATGGTGGAGGACGAGGCTATGACGCCCGCTCCCTCCATCCTCAGCAGCGTGTGTCTATCGATCAATAATCAATACCTGCTGGTTACTTGACTTCAGCTTAGCAGTAACTTGACTCCCGTGATGGCGTCTGGATCTGAGCATGTACCGAGGTTTCCCCTGCGGTGGGTAGCGGGTTAATATAGGTAGCAGCGCTGTTGAGGGGTTGATGATGGTGTAACCTGCAGCCAGGGCAGCTGGGAGATTCCCGTGTTGGAGCACCGGAGTCACATCGAAGCTCTGTTTACCCTGGGGGGGTTCAGCCTTGACCCCTCCGTCACCGCAGCAGCTGAGGAAGCCTCGTGCACACATACCCACTCTCAGGGTGATTAATAACCAATGTGTGTGACCTCTGACCCCAACATGCAGCCGTTTCAGCCTGAGAGCAAACACCGACATGCTCGGGAGGTGTGAGGTTTCACTGAGAATCTCTGCGTCTCTGAAGGGCCACAGCAGTTTGTGTTTAACTCTGTGAGGCTGTTATCAGTGATGACCCCTGACCTCTGACCCCTGAGCTTGGAGAGAAGCAGTAAACAGTGTTTGATGTTTATCAGAATGACTTTTGTCTGACTGCTGAGACAAGAACAAGTTTAAACCTAAAGAAATCTTGTGAGTGGGTAACAATGCTCAGTGAGGATGACTCAGACCAGCAGGCCCAGTTCTGCTCTGGTTCTGGTTTTAGAGAAACTTCCTGAACCTGGGCGTGTCTGTGTCCTTCCTGTCCTGCTGTAATGGTGTCTGAGTCTAATCCCTGAATGTAGTCTAAAATAATCCCGGCTCCTCTTCATGCAGTCTTCCTCCTGCCGGCTAGTTCCTGAGGTCAGAGAGACACGAACAGCTGCCGGGACTCAAACCGCCGGCGTGTTCTCCATTCCTCTCATTCCTCCCATAGCCATTGGGAGGGGGAGCATTGTTGTGGAGCAGCTGGACATTGTCTTCTTCTTTGCGGGCAGCGAAGACTCGATGAGCTCAGCAGCTGCTGTGTGTCATCACTTTACACACACACACAGTTTTTTTTTCATATCCTTGTGGGGACATCTAATTGACACAATACCTTCCATAACCCCAACCCCAAGCCTAGACCTAACCGTGACCTAACTGTGACATTTTCAAAAATGCCTTCAAACTCGTGGGGACAGGTCCAAACATAGTACACACACACACAGATGGATGAAAGTTTAATGACCTGCAGGAGGAAGTGGGACACTGCAGAGGGGACAGCATGACAGTGAAGCGACATGTCACATGTCCTGCTGCCACACTGCAGGGAAGCGTGTGCCCTCAGTCCTGTCTGCAGGTGCCGACAGATGGATAAAGACACCAAAACTGTAACCGCCTGCTTCACGCCGTCCAAACTGATCTGCAGAATAATCATCACAGAAGAAGAACAATCAAACATCTGCAAATAATAAACAAGGCATCCCAGCCTCTCCTCAGTCACTGTGTCCTCTGTCAGGGGCTCGTTAGCATCACTGATATCCAAACAGCTGAGTCTGAGCCCCGCCCCCTCTGTCTCACCTGTGTCAGCCTGCTCTCCCAGGTTCTGTAGTTTGGGGGCTGAGCTCAGAGATCAGCCCACCTCACCCCTACTTGCACTCCGTATATAGATGTGAAGAAATAAAACGCAGTTTGTCCCTTGATTTTTTGTTTTAACTTGTGTTAAAATAAGTTCTTTAAAAAGCCAAAAATGATTTAATATGAAGACAACATGAGCCGAGAGTACAAACATGCTGAGGCTGTTAGTTCAGTCAGAGAGTCACAAAAGTCACAAACGCATGTCTGCACGAACACAATGACAGCAGAAGTGCTGCCCTGTGTCTGCGCAGACAGAGCTGTGTTTATTTGGTCGTTCAATCAAAGGCTTCAGTTAGTTACAATCTGCGTTCACGTTTGTAGTTTTGTTTTGTTTGACAATATTTGATATTTAAAAAACAAACATTTTCAAAATTATTGGTGGGTGGTTTCTTGTTTATTTTTTGTACTACTTGAACACTTGGCTGTCCAATGAGACGACAGTGCCAGCAGCGGCTCATTTCAGTTTGACACCCCTGATGAACTTACCTGAATGAACTCTGTTCTGTGGGCGTGACATCAGGTGAAAGGCAGACAGCTCAGGTAGGAAGGTCCAGAAACACCTGGAAGGTAGAGAGGAACAGGTAGACAAACGGCACATGTGCACGGGGTTTACTGGGTCAGCTGTGAGCGGCTGATTACAGCTACAGACTCACACACCAACACAGACTCTGATCAGGACACACATGTGGATGCGCAGAACTTTGTGTCATCAGAAACTGAATTTGAATAATTTAAATTCGAATATGAATTGCTCAGATTGAATCTGAATTGTAACTTAATAAATGCTTTTTAAAACTGAATTTGAATTAGCCTGATTTGAAATTCAATGTATTATAATAAACTTTATTTATAAAGCACACTTAAAAACCAAGGGTATGCCAAGGTGCTTAACAAGTAAGATAGAGTATAGGAGGAGGATAATAGAAATAGGACCAATGCAAGTACTAAGTATGCAAGCAGATAACTGTCACTGATACATAGGAAAGCAACAGGTACAGAGCAAACAAGAATTTAAATGAGCATAAAAGTGCATGATATAAAATCATAAAATAAATATTAACTAGAGGGAAAGGCAAGATTGAATAAGTGGGTTTTTAATCGTGATTTGAACAGTGCAATGGAATCAGATGCGCGGAGGTCGAGAGGAAGGGTGTTCCACAGTACCGGGGCAGCCAGAGCAAACGCACGGTCACCCCGAGACTTCAGCCGAGATCTGGGTTGGGTCAGAAGTAGTTGAGTGGCAGATCTGAGTGTTCTAGCAGGAGTATGTGGTTTGAGAAGTTCACTAAGATAACTTGGCGCTAATTTATTAATAGTTTTGAATGTAAGGAGTAATATTTTAAATTGAATACGGTACTTTATGGGCAGCCAATGCAAGCTAGCTAGAACAGGAGTAATATGGCAAAATTTCCTGGTACCAGTCAAAAGGCGGGCTGCTGCATTTTGGACTGTTTGCAGTCTACAAAGAAGAGAAGAGGGGAGACCGTAGTACAAGGAGTTACAATAATCCAACCTGGAGGTCACAAAAAGCGTGAATAAGCTTCTCCAGGTCCTCGTGCGGAACATAATGCCTAGCCTTAGAGATAAGGCACAGTTGGTGGAAGCTAGATCTCAGCAGACACTTGCTTATCGAGTTTGAGCGAGCTATCCAGCAGTGCACCCAAGTTACTAACATAGTCACAAGAAAAGCTAGCAAAGGAACCCAGGGCAGCACAGAGTTGGGCACGAGGGATTTTACTGTTGAACACCACAGTCTCAGTCTTCTTATCATTTAAAACGAGAGAATTACTCAGGAACCATTCTTTGACCTCCCGCATGCATTCTTGAAAGTAGTGCAGGGACACAGCAAGGTCGTCAGTAAGGTCAAAATAGATCTGTATGTCATCGGCATAACAGTGGAAGGCAATATTGTATTTTTCAAAGATTGCTCCTAGAGGGAGCAAATACAATGAGAAGAGAATAGGGCCTAAAACTGATCCTTGAGGCACACCACAACAGACCGGAGCGGAGGAAGAGGAGAAGGTGCCTAAGTGAACTGATAAGGATCTATCAGCGAGGTATGATTTAAACCTCGTATTGGTTTGAAAATGATCGGAACTAAATTGAAATTGAATTTTATACTTTGAAAATGAATTCATTTGTTTTGAAACTGTATTTTAACCTTTAAAAATGAAGCTCTAAAATAATTTCAGTTTCAGTCCTACAATTCAGTTTTTTGGGACTTACATCCGGTTCTGATTCCAGAGTAATCAAGCGCAGATTAATAGAACTCAGTTTTAGAGGACTGAAAGTGTCACTGACGGGAATCTATAGCATCTTGAGCTGAATTAAGACCTCAGAAGTCATTCGTCATGTCGAATGACCAGCAGATAAACTCTCAGGTTGGTAATAAATGTATTACATGTATAAGAACAAGAAAGAAGAAGAAGAAAGAAAGAAGACCGCTGTCCTGCAACTTTTCCATGTGTTCCTGTTGCAACACATCCATCCATCCATCTATTTGCTTCCGCTTATCCTATCCGGTTGTTCAGTGATGACGCGACGAATCCTATTTCCGGGTCTAAAGTAGTTGTTAACATGTTTAATGTTTTGTATTTTCTTCTACTTGATCTCAAAAAGCTCCTAAAACAGTCAGTGATCAC
>NW_005187598.1:40210-46509 GCF_000239375.1 Pundamilia nyererei
AATAGACCCATTTCTGTAATATACTCACATATCTATATTATTGCTAATATATATTGTAATATATCTATATCACTAAAGCACTTCTGGATGGATGCAAACTGCATTTCGTTGCCCTGTACCTGTGCATGTGCAATGACAATAAAGTTGAATTCTATTCTATTCTATTCTATAAATCACGACACGGTGCTCTCAGCTACATAAGCTGCCTTCACAAGTTACAAATATCGGTATCAGAATTGGGATTGGCAGTACCGGCCCTGTATTTACCCATATGGAACAGATGTATATAAATCTTATAAAGTTTGTATCTGTCTTATGTGAAACTTGTATGAAAAGCATACAAGAGTTAAAACAGATATAAGATACCTTGAAAAATTATATAAATGCAACTTGTATGTTTTGGATACTTACTAAAACAATATATGAAAGTAATGAGAAAGTGGCCACTTTCATGACTAAATCATATAAGCCTGATATGATTCACTATATGAATGAGTTTTTACTATTTCTTTTCCATATGGGTACTTGGTATCAGATCAATATTAAAATCTGCAGTATTGCACAGGAGTTTGCAGTACTTAAGCATCTAGCTAGCCCTACAGAAGAGGAGAGAACATAAAGGGAGTGAAGTTTTTTAAGTGTCGGGTAATTTGAAATGCAGCGTTTCTATCAGCTCAACAAACATCAGCAAACACAAACTGTGTGTGTGCAGTTTGTCTCACACTGTGCTGCAGCTGAAGGTCCAGTTGCTGTATTTGACAGGGAGAGAAAAGACAGAGAGCTACGTTCACTCAGAGATGGAGACAGATAAGAAAGAAGGACAGGAGAGGACGAAGAGAGCTTAGAGTTAAAGGAAGGATGCTCAGTGGAATTTGATAAACTGGAAATTTAAAGATGCCATGTTCCTGCAAAACAAACAAAGCTATGCTAACTTTGTGTTATTCAAATGTTCTATGAAAATCCTGTTTAGTATTTCAATGCAGGATAAACATGTGGTGGATTCAGAGTACAGTCACACACAGTGCCCGTGGTGCTCATGGTCCCAGGCAGGTAACAACAGGTGTAGCAGAGATGAGTTTACATGTAAGTTGATGATGCTGAGGTTCATCCCCACTTGCTGAATCCACTGTGACCCCTGACTGTGCTCATGTTACTGTGTAGGTGTGGAGGTGAAGTCACCCTCCACCATCAAGGCAACACAATCGGTTTTACATTCTCTGTCACTGCAGGTGTTCTACACAACAGACTCATGCTGAGTACATTCATTACAATTAGAATGTGCTTTTGTGTTGAAATACTAACAAAGCACAAGGTTCAGTTACTTGTATACAAACATGGTTAGTAGCAGAGTACTTTTTCACTTTTACTTGAGTAAAGGAGTTTCTTCATTACTTCACGTTTTACTGGAGTACTTTTAAACACAGGTATCTGTACTTCTACTTAAGTAAAGAAAGTCTCCTGTAGGTGTGAGGAGCTCCATCAGGGTAGATGAAGGAACAGCACCGTCCACATACTTCTGCACAACTTGAAACTTCTTCTTCTCTGGTTTAATTGTTGTTTTCACGCTGTGACGTCACGTTAGAGCAGCCGCAGCGTTGAAAAAGCTCAGTCCTTCATCCTGAGCTCTCATCATCGTCATGATGTTCAGCCCCTCCTCTCCAGGTTTGTGGCTGAAGGTGACGTGAGTCACTCGGATCACCTTCCAGGTAGCCTCGTCACCTGCTTCTCATTCTGCTGCTTCGTCACGGTGACGTCAGCACGCAGGACGTGAGGGGGCTTTAAAGGAGGAGGGGGGGCCGGGATTCCTGAGGATTACCCGTCATGCCCCGCGGGTAAAGATGGCGACAGCTGAGCAGGGCAGCGGATCAACTTTCTTGGAGCGGCTCTGAGCGGATTTCCTTCCGCGGACGGAGCGTCTTAGCCGGCCTCAACCCGACCCACTGCCCGGAGCTCCAGCGCGGACCTCGGCGCTGCTGTCCGGCCTCGGATCAGTCCGGAGCCCCCTCCCTTGGCTCTCCTGCTCCTCCGGAGGAGCGGAGCGGAGCTCGGACAAAGTTTTCTCTCCTCCCCGGGACCGAGCGGCGCGGACGGGGCCTCAGGTAAGTTCGCGCCGGGCGGGTTGGGGGTGTCCCTGGTGCGGGTCTTCATGACGAGCCGCGCGGCTCGCGGAGCGCGGAACTGGGCCATGGTGGGCCAGTTCGCGTCGGTTTGACGGCCTGCCCGCGGGGGGGGGGGTCGTGTTTGTGCCTGTCAGACAGAGCCGAGGGCGTACAGCCGCGGCCCCGGCAGCCAATCACAGGACGAGCAGGACGACCCTAGAACGGGGGGCCCAGGCCCTCAGCGAGGCCCCCGGCAGTGTCAATTGCGACTTTATTGATGCTCAGCAAGAAATGTCAAAATAAAAGCCTGTCAATGTTCGACCAAAAGTTTCATTAGAGCGTTATGACCACATGACAACGATGAAAAGAATGAATCCTGATTTTAAAAGTTCAGCAGAGACTTCTGAGCCGGCGATGGCGGTAAACCCAAAACGTCTCCGCTGTTCAAACACGTCACTGATTTCACTGATCTGAGCTCAGTTACTAGACAAAGCAAACCGGCTTCAGTGAGTTAGCATGTAACAGCCAGAGGTGGGAGTTACCGCACGACACGACGTTATCGCGATACTTCGCTCACCACTCGACGTTATTGTGTCGAATTGAATCAGGTTATCAAAATTCATCTTTGTTTATTTGTTTGATCCACAACGATCGCGTTTGTCCCGCATCAGGTTTTTTCTCTAAAAGACTGACGGTGGCGTCCGATGTGACTGAACGGGCTCCAGTTATTTCATCGGTGCTGAGTTCTGAAGAAATGAATGGTCTCCAGTTTTTATGGAAGTTTAATTTGAATGCAGAGACAGAATATCAACAAAAACACGTCACGGTTTTTCGTTTGAGCCAATTTAAAATAAGTTTAGTGTTTTTTCACAGTGGTCATGCTATTTAATAAATTATTGATATGTGGTGGTCCTGTGAGAATGGCGAGGGCCAGCAGCTCTGACCATGCCCCAGCTGAGATACATACATGTCCTTCATTCACACTTCCCAGCAGTCCCCACAAACATACAGTAAATACTAATAAACAAAGAGTAAAAACACGAGCGACTCCAACATTAACTCGTGAACAGTTGGCTAACAGACGCGTGTCCGTCACACATGGTGATGGAAACTAGGGCTGGGTATCGTCACTGATTTCTAGAATCGATTCAATTCCGATTCACAAGGTCCCGAATCGATTCGATCCACGATTCGATTTAATTCGATTCGATTTGAATCTTGGAAATTTTGACAGCCAGAAATATTATAATTCAGATCAGTACATTTACATATTTTTGTATCTATAAAAAGGAAGCTGACACTCGCAAGACTTTATCAAAGATGTGAGCATCACAGCAGAGGCCTTTGTGTCAAAGTAGCTGAAGATAAAACACAGAAAAACATGAAGGTGATTTTCCTGGCCTGGATTTTATAAAAATATTCTGCAGTACATCGAAAACAAAAGAAAACCATTAATTAATGAACATTACCTCTGACGTTACAGCGGTTTTATTAGAGACATGGCTAAGCATTTTGCATTTTGAATAATTTTAAAAAGTTTAAATTTGTTCAGTATTGAACAGCAGAAATTAGGTTTTCTTTTCGGAAGAATGTAAAAGGGAAAAAAACAGCGGCCGACAGCCTGTAAACAACAGTAGACTTGTGTAACAAGCAAGCAAGCGAATAATGAAGAAAGCGAAACTGTTCGAGAGAGAGGGAGCTGCGCATCGCAATGGAAGCAAAACAGTAAAAGAATTCATGACGATGTTTATGTGAAGCGTAGTTTGGATCTTCTTTTGCTGCTGGTTCGGTCAATATTGTTTGGAGACAGATCAAACTAACAGCTTTAGAATCAGCGCATAAAGGGCGTGAACACAAAGCGCCGACCTGCCGACAGATCAGAATCAGCGAGCTGTCGGCTTTCAGCCCCGACTGTGAGAAAGGCGACATCTAACTGATTCTGATCCGCGGGTCGCGCTGTGTGTTTAAGTCTATGTGCAGAATCCCTGTACCTGCTCTCATTTACTGTTTGGTGGTTCTTGCAATTTTGTGAGATGTCACCTGAGATTCTGGCATTTCGGACAAAATAAATTTATATTAAAAAATCGATTCAGGATTTTAATGAATCGATTTCACGTTATCCAAGCAAGAATCGATTTTAATCGATGAATCGATTATAAAAACCCAGCCCTAATGGAAACGTATGCCCTTTCTCAATTCTCAAGTATGCGAGTCCGCGCTCGCGTTCTCGGCGAGTCAGTTGTACAATTGGAACACCAGCGTACTCGATGATGTCACAGGTCCAGAGTTTTTACTGCCGTCGCCTCTTAATTTAACTGTGATTTATATGTTATGAAGCTTAACTTTGATCTCAGCCAAACTGATTTACTCAGGAACAAATAAAACACTGAAATGATGATGATGATCTAAGAGACTTATACATCATGTTTAACCTCAGTAGTGAAAGACTGCGGGTGCTTTGAAAATGATGTGCTGGGAGTCCGCTGTTCTCGCGGGGTCTAGTGACTCTTAACCTCCCAGTCAGCTATCGAGCTGGTCACAGACGTCTCTGAAAACATCAGAGCACTTTTGCAAATATGTGATGTCTTGATAAATCGAGCAGATATTTGAAGTTTACACAGCTACATCCTCACCTGAAAATATTTTGAAAGTTTTTTTGTGACCCAGAAAGAGTAATGCTTTAAAGGTTTTAGCCGCGCTCCTCCGCCATTGCCGCGTTTGAGTTTTGGACGAAATGCATTCTGGGATATTTAGCTGTACCAAGTCCACACGAGCCACCACCGATGCATGCTCGATAAAACGGGCGGAGCGAGAACACGTCCGGGAATTTTTCTCAGCTTGATGCTTTGAATTTGAACAGTACTTGGTCTCCGACTGACGACGGATCACGAGTCCACGAGAACGCAAGTACGCACCAATACGCATATTGAGACAGGCCCATAATCTAACCAACGTTACATTTATTGCATTAATATGGGAGATGTTTAAATTTTAAATACTGAGGGGACAGTAACCATGGAAACTCTCAGCAGAGGCAAAAACAACACATGCAGTGGAAGAAGAGAAGTTCTGTGTAATAATGAGAAATGACAGGAAACGTATCGATTACATGAAGAGAGGGAGGTGCACAACATCGGAGGGTCCGGAGCTGAACGCCAGCCTGTGTCACACATCAGACGCCTGATGATGCTGAAACTGCAGCACCTTTAGACAAACATCCAGTGTTCAGCTTCGCTGTCTTTCCATTTCAGGTCGCCACAAAGACACAGACAGTGCGAATAAGTATATAGAAGAGAGATTCTACTGGCTCCACTACATTTGTCTGACTGACTGTGTCGGGGTAAAATAAATTCATAACCTGTGATCAGCTGCATGTTTCTGATAGAGTCATGTCGTGTCACTGTTTTAAGGTGGAGCTTTAAATGGGCTCGTTTTTCATCCCCAAACAGAAAGTAAACACAAACACTTCCAGCTGTGTTTCTTGGTTACAATCAGGCATTAAAGCTGATTTTTATACACATTTACATATATATGATTGGTGCTCCTTATTTGTATAGTTACTCTTTTATCAGGAGTACCATCACCGGAAACTACTCTGATATACTTTTTATTGTTGCTCAGCACTCGTCAGACAGCCTTCAGCCGGCTTGTCCGTTTCTAACCCGAGGGAATCTGGTTTCTTCTGTGAAGCCATCAGTAGCATCATTCCTAATAGATGTATCAGTTTCTCATGTATTCCATTATCCGAGCGTATGACCGGCATATAAAGTAACGACTGTAACACTGCATCAATTCCCAGCATCCTGTTTTTGAACACGTTTCCAGCAAAGAAGTAATGGACGCCGAAATATATGTGTCAACTTCCTGATCTGCCCCCGACCACAACAATGCAAACACGTGACATCAAATATGATGTGACGCCGTACATCGGCCTGCCTCTTGATATATAAAGCATATAAACACGTGCAGCAACAACTTGGCACAAACACATCACGACCGTGTCCTGACCTTTATTTTCACTCTGGTGCTCAGTAACTCTGCTCTTTGTACTTTTGACTTGAAGGACATCTCCTTCAAGTAATACACAGTAATACACAGTACAGCTGTCTGTGACTTAGGGCTGCCACGATTACGTCAACTATCAAAATCGTCGACGAATGGTTTAATAGTTGACGCGTCGTTTGAAGCTTTGTAAGATCC